>NC_057809.1:116349465-116354526 GCF_018294505.1 Triticum aestivum | reverse complement strand
CCTCCTCCCCTCCTTTATATACGGGGACAGGGGCACCCCAAAGTACATCAATTGTTCTCTTAGCCGTGTGCGGTGCCCCCTCCATAGTTTACTCCTCCGGTCATATTGTCGTAGTGCTTAGGCGAAGCCCTGCGTGGATCACATCACCATCACCGTCACCACGTCGTCGTGCTGACGAAACTCTCCCTCGACACTTTGCTAGATCAAGAGTTCAAGGGACGTCGTCGAGCTGAACGTGTGCTGAACTCGGAGGTGTCGTACGTTCGGTGCTTGATCGGTTGGATCGCGAAGACGTTCGACTACATCAACCGCGTTAAGTTAACGCTTCCGCTTTCGGTCTACGAGGGTACGTGGACACACTCTCCCCCTCTCGTTGCTATGCATCTCCTAGATAGACCTTGCGTGATCGTAGGAAACTTTTTGAAATTGCATGCTACGTTCCCAATAGAGAGACGAGGAGAGAGGGCATCGGCGACAAGAGAAGGAGGGCTGCGGGCGGGTGATTCCACCTGCGAGGGAGGGGCGGCTTTTATAGCGGCCGGAGAGCGGCAACACGTGTGTACGCATGGCGGGAAGGGGGCGCGTCGTCGCACCGCGCCGCCCATGAGGAATCAATGGAAGGCTGACCGGCAGCAGCCTTGGTTTTGATTCCCCGCGGAAAACCGAGGCGATGAGGACGACGAGGCTCGGGGGTCGCTGACTTGGCGGGCCCACCGTTCTTTCGTGCCAAAAATGATTGCTCCGGCGCCCCCGGGCGCCCCCCAGCACACTGGGTTCGGCCTGGATCCGTCGGAGCCAGTTTCGGGCCTAACCGGCGAAAAATAAGCTCATGGGGACGCAACTGGGCCATTTTTTAGGCGCCGGCGCCGAAAAGGGGGCCTGGGGGGCCTGTTGGGGGCGCGGCTGGAGATGCTCTCACTCATGTACGCTTCGGATCAACAGCCGGCCATTTCTGCATGCATGGACCATGGACCACTCCAATGGAAGCAGCACTGCAGCGCTACTACTAAAGATGCACCTTCATCTAAAAAAAACTAGAGATGCACCTCTACAAGGAGAGCTGCCATTGGGGCCTAGCCACAGGGGAGAAAGAGAAAGGGAAGGTATAGTGATGGTGATGGTGAGGGCAGGGGGGCCATGTTGGAGATTACCTCACTCGCTGAGAGGCGGAGGAGCACCTGGCTGGGTCCCTTCTTCTACGGGGAGCTACTTCCATGATGGTGATGCAGTCAGACATCATAGCTGCTTGCTTCGTAGTAGCAGTGGTAGAACACCTGCTATCGTGTTGCAGGCCTGCCGAGACAAAGACAATACATCAGCCTATGCATTATCCAAATTACACCCAAGCTGAGAGCAGATGTAGTAGTGTATAGGAAAAAGGGGACGATGGAAACTGATCATCGCAAGATGCGTTTTGCATTCTGGTAGTTCATGGCAACGTCTGGGGGAGCATGCCCTTATAATGTTGGCCATTTATGAACTGTGATTTTGTTGGTACATCCAGGCAATGTACTCGCAGGATCGCAAACATGTACTATTTTCTTTCCACCAAACAAACAACGGACAGGATGTACATGCACACATATACAATGGCATTGCGCCACCAATCTAGTATTGTACACACAAAGTAAAACTCATGAACTTCTTTGTCCCAGCAATGCTGTGTACACTATAAACAAAGTGAATCTATACACTACGAAGGAAACTTCTGGAAAAAGGGGTATCTGGCTATGCTACTTCTCTACATGGTCTCCGTATTTGCAACCAACTTCAGGTCACTCACGCTCTGATATTGTGGTGAATGTGATGGAGGCTTGTGTCGTCTCTTGCGACAACAAAGGAGAAGAGTGTGCCATGATAGTGGATAGCAACGTGGAGGATGAAGCGAAAGCAATGTTATTTTCTCTCCTCATGCTCCTGATCTTAAGGTTCATAAAGTCGCTAATTGTAGCGGGCTTGCTGATCTTCTCCGAGTCAACATCCTTTTCGCCTGTTAGCATGCTGACGACAGTTGACATAGTGGGTCGATGTCTTGTGACATCTTGTGTACAGAGAAGTCCAACTTTCAGGAACCTGCAGGCTTGTTCAATATCCAAATCATCACCCGCAGAACTGTCTATGATTTTCGCCAAATCTCCCTGCTCATAATACATCCATGTCTGCAAGAGGAGAACCCCATTGGTAACCTCTGGGAACTGTAGCAGCAAAGAACAAAAGTCCATGAGTTAGAATATTTGCTCCCTCCAGTCATGCTAAGAGGTTATACACGATTTATGCATTTATGTAGAGACAAGGAAGCAGCTAGCGTGCTTGCCAGCGAGCAACTAAAATGTAAGTGCATGATAATGGTAATCATTTTTTTGTATTGTATTACTAATTTAATAAATGAAAAATGGACATGGCATGGCTAACATTCTAAAATGCAAGAGTTGTATGCATCTACAGTAGTTCTTTTTACCAGAAATCAAGACTGCTTTTATGCACTCCAAATTTCTGACGTGCCAGTACCATCCATCCATCAAACTCAAACTGTAAATAACTTCGGCTAAAAACTAATTCATTCATTATGGTACAATATACACCCTCCGTCCCATAATATAAGAATGTTTTTCAAGCTTTGTTAGTTTGAAAAGCGTTCTTATATTATGAGACGGAGGGAGTAATAGTTTACTTTTTACCAATATAAGGAATGGGAAAAGAAGAGAAAGAAATATGGTATTCTATTTCATCCAACCTTTTCCAGTAGTATCTGGTCTTCATAGGGTAATCTTGAACTGGTGTTGGATCTCCCACTGACTATTTCCAGAAGCAAAACACCAAAACTATAAACATCTGACTTCCGTGTCACTTGTCCTCGAATAGCATACTCAGGAGCCAAGTAACCTCTGTGAAGTAAAACTGAGTAAGTAATGTCGCAAGTTTATAAGACCATAATGATCATTTATGAATAACTATGTCTTTATTTGTTATTTCAATTGTAATTGCCTCTAACTTCTCCTATGAAACAGGTGGTGTGGTTTCATCATATGTGAAAGATTCTTTTGGGGTGTATTAAATTCAACCAATTAACTTGAAATGCCAATTATAAGCAGTAGCTTCTGAAGGCTCACATATTGGATGCAATAACATCTTATATTATGGGACAGTGGGAGTAGTAAACATGGACTGCAGATGATAATTCATTATAGGTAGATAGTTCCATATGACAAAATTAACTTACAATGTTCCTGCAACCCGTGTGCTAATATGTGTCGCATTTGGAGGTAGAAGCTTTGCTAAACCGAAATCAGAAATTTTGGGGGTGAGATCCTTATCAAGAAGTATATTGCTTGCTTTGATATCCCGATGAACAATGTGGGGATTGACATCATCATGGAGGTATGCTAATCCTCGGGCGATACCAAGGCAAATATTTACTCTACTTCTCCAATTGAACTGGATATTGCTGCGGCCAGAACCTAATAAGAAATAAGAAGAAAAAAGCTAAGGAACATTAGAATATATACCTTTTTTAGCATATATGTATAAGTTTTGAAGAACAGTACGATGAAAAGAACTAATCAAGAATTACCTAGAAGTGTTTGAGCAAGGCTATTATTCTCAAGGTAATTGTAGACAAGGATCCTCTGGTTTCCTTCCACACAATAGCCATAAAGGCTGACAAGATTGCCATGAGATATGTTGGAAATTGACATCAGTTCATTCAGAAACTCCTTTAGTCCTTGTCTTGATTCTACAGATAACACCTTGACAGCAATAAGTTTTCCATTCCTTAGCCGCCCCTGCACCATTATATGATCAAACTTTAAACGTGTACATTTATTCCATTAGAATTCCATTTGGCTTATTAGTTGAAGATTACACACACTACCTTATATACAGATCCAAAACCCCCCTCGCCAATCTTGTTGGATGGGTTGAAATTTTCTGTTGCCCTTGCTAGCTCCTTATAAGTGTATCTTATTGTATTAATATCACCAGGGAGGTCTGTAAAAATTAGGTTAAGTATTTAAATATGGCAATATGAAGAAGGTGACCATATCATAGTTCACAAGAGTGTAGAACAGTCTGTATAAAAGATATCTACCTTCAGTATGCGTAGAAATTTGCTGGCGTGTTGCCCCACTTTTATAGCAGAAGAAAGGAGAACAACCCATTACTTATATTCTCAGAATATGTCAGCCTCACCGTTGTCAGTTCAATAAATACGTTTGAACTTATGATATCCACAAGGACATTTCACCAACCTTAAACAGCTGCCATCATATCCTGAAAATAAATGAAACTTATGGTCACCACAAAGAGAATTATACTGAATGAGCCATCATATTTGTTAAGTTGCCAGTCGGTGGGTCCCTGTTAGAGTACGTAATGGGCTTAATAGGCCCGTTAGTCTTAGGGTTAATTAGAGATAAGAGTCGCTTTCTCAGAGGTCAAGTAAGCCTTGCTTGGGAGTCAAGTAAACCTCTCTATATAAAGAAAGGAGATGTATCAATCTAATCAAGCAAGAATTAAGAAGGAAATCCCTCCCATCTTGCCCGGCCGTGGGCAAAAGGCCCCCGGCCGGCCTTCTTGCGCCCTCCTTCTAGCAGCGCCGTAACAATTTGGTATCAGCTAGCTTCGGTTCGATCATGTCTTCACCGCCGCCCAACCCGTCTCTTCCGCTGCCGATCACGACCGTCGCCCTGCTCCTGCCCGCGCCGGGATCCTCCGTCGCGCCCGCCCCCGTCGTCCTCACCCCGGAGGTGTCCGGGGCGCTGCGGGACCTAACACAGGCGGTCCAGGAGATCCACCTGTTCTTGGCCGGGTCCTATGGGCCGCAGCCGGCTGCGCCGCCCATCACCGCCACCGCGCCGCCGTGGCTGCCGTGGCAGCCGCCGCACCAAGCGGCCCCCGCCGCGCTCACCGGGCTGCAGCAGCAGCCATCCATCGCCCCGTCCTGGCTGTCGTGGCAGCCACCGCACCAGGCGGCCTTCGCCGCGCTCGCCGGGCCACTGCAGCTGCCATCCATCGCCACCACCGCCCAGCCCTGGCTGCACTGGCAGCCGCCGCTCCTGCCGG
>NC_057809.1:116327450-116349228 GCF_018294505.1 Triticum aestivum | reverse complement strand
GCCGGCGGGAGTCCCGCTCCACCAAGTCCAGTCCCCGCCGTCGCCGTCACCGCTTCCGTCTTGGATCGCTACCCGCCACGTGTCGGCGGCGGTGAGGCTGCAGGCTACTGCGCGCGGCCTCCTAGCGCGTCGGCGTGTGCGGGAGATGCGTGGTCTGCAGCTGCCGCTCCTCCAAGTTGCCCTTCGCTGCGCAAAGGACCTCGATCTCATCCGCTGCGCCGGGGATCTTGGGCATGCGGTTTTCCCCACGGGCAGCGGGCATGCTGTTTTCCCCACGGGCAGCGACCTCCAAGTCTGCGACATTGGCGGTTGAGGGGGCGCACCCCTCCTCGTCATTCTCCATCGCAAGGCCCCCACTCTTCCCTGTGCGGTGCAGACCAACAGCCGTCCAGCAGGAAGAAGGCATGGTGTCACCGACAACAACGCACCACGTAGCACCACTGCATTCCGTCACCGGGCGCCGCAAGGGCACCTCTGCTGGTCACTCTTGCGACCACTTCCAGGTGGCCATACACATGCACTCCTTTTGTCCAGATGGTGTCCATGGGATCCAGGTGGCTGTACACGTGCACGTCCGACGTGCGGATGGTATCCACTTTTTGTTAAGAGGTCCAAAATAAATCGTCCCAGTCCATTTCAGGTTGAGAATAATAAAACAAGCCGAGATGTAAAAGGCTTGTTTTTAGGTGTTAGGTTTGGGTTGCGTCGAGTCATGGTTATAAGTTGGTTAGGCTGCAGCTTGAGGACAAGCTGCATGTCCAGGTGGGGTGTAGTGTTAGAGTACGTAATGGGCCTAATAGGCCCGTTAGTCTTAGGGTTAATTAAAGATAAGAGTCGCTTTCTCAGAGGTCAAGTAAGCCTTGCTTGGGAGTCAAGTAAACCTCTCTATATAAAGAGAGGAGATGTATCAATCTAATCAAGCAAGAATTAAGAAGGAAATCCCTTCCATCTTGCCCGGCCGTGGGCAAAAGGCCCCCGGCCGGCCCTCTCGCGCCCTCCTTCTAGCAGCGCCATAACAATTTGGTATCAGCTAGCTTCGGTTCGATCATGTCTTCACCACCGCCCAACCTGTCTCTTCCGCTGCCGGTCACGACCGTCGCCCCGCTCCTGCCCACGCCGGGATCTTCCGTCGCGCCCGCCCCCGTCGTCCTCACCCCGGAGGTGTCCGGGGCGCTGCGGGACCTAACACAGGCGGTCCAAGAGATCCATCTGTTCTTGGCCGGGTCCTATGGGCCGCATCCGACTGCGCCGCCCATCACCGCCACCGGGCCGCCGCACCAAGCGGCCCCCGCCGCGCTCGCTGGGCTGCTGCGCTGCAGCTGCCATCCATCGCCCCGTCTTGGCTGCCGTGGCAGCTGCTGCACCAGGTGGCCTCCGCCGCGCTCGTCGGGCTGCTGCAGCAGCCGCTGCATCTGCCATCCACCGCCACCACCGCCCCGTCCTGGCTGCCGTGGCAGCCGCCGCACCAGGTGGCCTCCGCCGCGCTCATCAGGCCGCTGCAGCAGCTACCATCCACCGCCCCGCCCTGGCTGCAGTGGCAGCCACCGCTCCTGGCGACCTCCGCCGCGCCCGGCGCTCCGCCGCAGCAGCCGCTGCAACTGCAGCAGCCATCACCGGTCAGCTCCGGCCCCGCATCGACCGCGCCGACGGGAGTCCCGATCCACCAGATCAAGTTCCCGCCGTCGCCATCACCGCTTCCCCAAGGCGTCCCCATCCAGCAGATCAAGCTTCCGCCGTCGCCGTCACCGCTTCCAGCTTGGATCACTACCCGCCACGTGTCGGCGACGGTGAGGCTGCAGGTTGCTACACGCGGCCTCCTAGCGCGTCGGCGTGTGCGGGAGTTGCGTGATCTGCAGCTGCCGCTCCTCCCAGTTGCGCTTCGCTGCGCAAAGGACCTCGATCTCGTCCGCTGCGTCGGGGATCTTGGGCATGCGGTTTCCCCCACGGGCGGCGGGCATGCTGTTTTTCCCGCGGGCAACGACCTCAAAGTCTGCGACATCAGCGGTTGGGGGGGCGCACCCCTCCTCGTCATTCTCCATCGCAAGCCCTCCACTCTTCCCTGTGCAGTGCAAACCAACAGCCGTCCGGCAGGGAGAAGGCATGGTGTCACCGACAGCAGCGCACCGCGTAGCACCACTGCATTCCGCCACCGGCCGCCGCGAGGGCGCCTCTGCTGGTCACTCTTGCGACCACTTCCAGGTGGTCATACACATGCACTCCTTTTGTCCAGGTGGTGTCCATGGGATCCAGGTGGCTGTACACGTGCACGTCCGACGTGCGGATGGTGTCCACTTTGTGTTAAGGGGTCCAAAATAAAGCGTCCCAGTCCATTTCAGGTTGAGAATAATAAAACAAGCCGAGATGTAAAAGGCTTGTTTTTAGGTGTTAGGTTTTTGTTGCGTCAAGTCATGGTTATAAGTTGGTTAGGCTGCAGCTCGAGGACAAGCTGCATGTCCAGGTGGGGTGTAGTGTTAGAGTACGTAATGGGCCCATTAGTCTTAGGGTTAATTAGAGATAAGGGTCGCTTGCTTAGGGGTCAAGTAAGCCTTGCTTGGGAGTCAAGTAAACCTCTCTATATAAAGAGAGGAGATGTATCAATCTAATCAAGCAAGAATTAAGAAGGAAATCCTTCCATCTTGCCCGGCCGTGGGTTAGCTAGGTGGTTTGAGACCAATATTTTCTAATTAATTGGGCAACTCTGCTTCTTCCATGGTGAATTGCACAGCTCCAGCCCTTTCGTGGTTTTAAAAAAAAACACGGCCAATCTGTTCTTTTCAGTCCAACAGCTATATTAATTGGGATTTAGTTATATTTCTCCATCAAGAGGAGGAAGTAATATTATGTTAGTGTAAACTGTGACTACGTGCGGTGCTAAACAAAAATGCACACTTTCTGCCTTGCAACTAGCAGCTAAATCAGGCACTACTAACTTATAATTAAACGTACTACAGAAGTTTACAGAGGGAGTACAACTTTAAAGTTGTACTAAAGCAGCAACAAGTATTATGGATCGGAGGGAGTATTATCTTTTGCATGGAAGATCAAAATTGCTGATGTACTCCAGGGTGATCTGTTCAAGCTCAGAACATGCATAGAGTTCTCACCAGAGAAACATATCTAACTACTACATCAGCAGCTGAAAGCAACTTAAGCTTATAGCCGACTATACAAATTAGATAAGGTCCACTATGACATAAATAGTACTTTTAAAAAGTGCGACCGAGTATCTCAGTTTCTCCACCTGCGACGTCTGCTACAACTTTAATAAATGGGCAGAGCTCCCTGCGATAGGTATCAACAATATATTTATCAACACTTCAAATAAACTATTCAGCGGGATGTCACACTTGGACAGGCATTACCTCGTGGATGATTTCCTGCTAGGACTTCCAACTAATCTAGGGGGAAATGGTGGTGTATTCGTCTCGACAAAGATGATTTTATAGTCTAAGTGTCTCTGCTACCAATTAAACTAATCTATCTCACACCGTCACACGCAATAGATCGCCAAAAGGTACACGACTCCACCCAGCAGCTTCTGTGTTCACACAGGATACCACATTTCAGCTGTACAACACTTCTAAATACCCTCACCCAAAACCAGCCAAAACCGGCGAAACGTTGTGACGATTATAAACTATGGCGCAGGGCCAGGTACGAAACTACAATATTCATCAGCGAGCAAAATCGAAGCCGATTTCAGTCTTGGGCGACACTGGAACTAGATTCATCCCACGAATTCCTCCCAAATCTCCCTCTGATCAACCAATCATCGACAGAATCAGAACCCTGGAAAGTTCCCTAACCCCTTGGTGAAGAGCAGACCTAAGGCCGTAAAGTAGAATCAAAACGCCCAATCCTTCTCCTCCAGAGAGAAAGACCAGAGCACCCAACCAAGCAGGGTAGCAGACTGACCTGATCAACCGCAGCCTAATCCACCGTCCAGCCCCGGGAAGCTGTCCCCCGGGAAACTCGAATTCGACGCGATCCGGGACCGCAGAGGAAGTTACCGCCACCCTCGCAGCGCGCGCAGGCAGGCAGGCAGCTCCAGCCCGCCGCTCCTCAAGCAAGCAGACCCAGCGAGTCGGCGACGGCCGCGAGGGTTCACAAGAACGAGCGCAGTCCTTGGACTTAGCGGCGGCGGCGGCGGCTGGGAGGAGGAGGAGGCGGGTGGGAAATGGCGGCGTTGGACTCTGAGGTTTCGGTCCCAAGTGATTATTTGACTTGTGCTTCCGCTGTGGGGAGGGAGGAAGAGGAGGGGAAGGAGGGACGGGCCAGCACGCGGGCGCCTTGAAGTGGAGGGGGCTGGGCTGGTCAAACGCCAAGTGTTGACCACGTGGCCGCGTTGGATGGTTGGGTTCGGGTTAGGGTTCGACGCGGCGGCTGCCTGCCGGAGGGCCTCGGCCTCGGCCTCGCGTGTGAACCGGAAGGGACCGGACCGGACCGGGCACATGAAAAATATTACTATCTTGGAGGACTAGGGGAGAATGAGTCAGGTCCATCGGGCTCTTTGGTGATTTGATTGATGCGCTTCGCCAAAAGATGAAGAAAGTGACAATGGCGTGTGGAATTGATGAGGTGGGGACACGTGTGTAATCGCGAAATGGAGAGACTGATGAAACATCTTGACTGCAGCTTCACTTGCCGCAAGTTGTCCGAGTATCTGTACGAAGCAACGTGTGGTTTACTGTTTAAACACATGTGTTTCGCTCGTTGGATGATGGAACCTCGGCGGGTATCACACCCAAATAGCGGTATGACAGTATTGTAAAGAAACAAAGTGATTGATCGAAAAGGCATTATCTATTGATTCCGGGAAAGTCCTTTTATTAAAAGGATTAGTGTGAAAATCTATCTTTGCACCTGAGCTACAGTAAACTCAAAAACAATATTAGAAAATTTCAAAAATCTGTTTTTTTTCTTTTGCATGCAAGATGTTTGAGTGCGTGATGTCCGGAAAAAATTTCATCATGTTTGGACATTGAGGAGCTCGTAGAAAAAGAAGAGAAAACCGGTCCAAACAGTAACCTTACTCATAGAGCTGGATTTTGTCTTTTTTGTTGCACGCTCCTCGAATGTTCAAACTCTACCAAATTTTGAATGAACATCACACACATGAGCATCTTGCTTGAAAAAATAGATTTTTTTTTGATTTTTTCTATTTTTAGTGGATTTTTTATTTTTTCGAAGCAGAAACGCCGCTCTCAAATGTCTCTATTTGAGGCACCTGTTACACGAGAAGTGCCTTTTTTTATTCTAAAAGACACCTATACAACGAGAAGGTGTCTGTTTGGATGGACACGTGTGCGCATTACTTTGGGCATGTTCCAACCACCTAAGGCTGTTAGGATCTAATCCTAACACTCCCCTTGCACAAAGTTGTATTTTGTGTGATCTTGAATTACTTGTATAATCTTGAGAATCTTTGTCTTGACCGCAAGTGTATATTATCTTGAGTAACTCCTCCAAAAGTCCTATGGGAAAAATATGAGGAGAGTAGTGTGTATGATATGTTGCTAAAACTCTTTTAAACCCATTGGGAAAAACAAAGAGAAAATGATACAACATATATTGATTATTATCTCCTTGATAACTCATATGAGAAAAACCTTTGAAGAAGGAGAAACTCGTTGGTGAGTTTGGAGAACAATAAATATGCTTTTTATATTTTCCTTTAAAAACCCAAGTGGAGAAAATGAAAAGTATCACATGTTTGCCTCATTAACAATCTTTTATGAGAAACTTCGAGATAAAGCTCATAAGGGAAAGGAGTGTGATTTGATATGCCACTGAAAACTCCTTTAAAATCCAGTGGAAAAAATATAAGAAAAAAATGGTATATAACATATGATGATAATGTTGGAACATGTAGTAGAAAAATAAAAAAAAATCACCGTACGATCAACAAGGAACACTATGAAGATGCAACAATGGTTTGGGTCGGATCCTTAGCAACTTCGAGTTGCAGCAGAAGAAGACGAATCGGTGTAGATCGTACTTGGAGTCTCTCTGTGATAGCCTGGCTTAATAGGGATTATAGATTACTCATATCGATAAGGAATGCTTTCTTTTCCGGGAGCCCATTCGGAAAGAACTCCAAAGTTAAGCTTCCTCAACTTGGAGTAATTTCAGGATGGGTGACCGACCGAAAAGTTGGTCCTGGGTGCGCACGAGTGAGGACAAAGTGCGCAAGAAAGACTAGTATTGATCTGGGGGCAGTCTAGATCCCGCCAGGAGTAACGACGACCGGAGGGTGCGTCCGGGGCGTTACACTCTCGAACCATCCTTGAACGATCACTCGAACAAAAGACCAAAAGCACGACCTCTCTATAGATTGCAAGCGTACGATCTTCACGATACGGTAGCGTTTCGCCGTCCACAGCTAATCGTCGCTAGAGAATTAGAGGGAGGAGATTAGAACCTCACTGGACTTCTAAATATAAGGACTATAGGATCTAGGTCTAGCTCTAATTACATCAACTAGGACCAGCTAGAACTAGAACTAGAGGACTAGAGGAGGCTCCAAAAGTTGTGTTCAAAAGGTGTCAATACCTCTAGTATATATGGGTTGGAGGGAAGAGGGAGAGGCGCCACAAGGGGGAGGACTCCTCCTCCCCCCTTGCACCAGCCCTAGGGGGAGGACTCCAATTTGGCCTATATATTATTAATTTAACATCATCAGAAAACATTTTCCACCTATATATTATTTATCAACCCGGTATTGACCGATAAACTCCGAAACCCTTCCGGTGACCCCGAAATGCTTCCGGTTCCTTTTGAAACTATTCCGAATATTAATGAAAATATTTGACAAATATATTCTAATTATTCCCATCCTATTAACACTCAGGAAATCATGATTATATTAAGCTTGTGACCCTATAGGTTTGATAAAACATAGACATGAACAGAAAACCCTTCCGTTCAATGGCCGTTAGTGGAATCATGGACATCCATATCAATCCCTATGAGTACACAAATGACGCAAGTGAACATAGGGATTGATATGGACGTCCACGGTTCCGCTATCGGTCATTGAACGAAGGAGTTTCGTTCATATCTATGATTTACCAAACCTACGGTGCCACAAGCTTAAGGTAATCACGATCTGCTGAGTGTTAACAGGACTAGAGTATTGAGGATTTATTTGTGGAGTTGTTTCATTAATATACAGAATAGTTCCGATAGGAATCAGAAGCGTTTCAGTGTCACTGGAAGGGTTACGGAGTTTATTGGGCAATACCGGTATTACCAACAAATAATGTATACATGGAAAATCTTTTCGGTGATGTTAAATCAATAATAAAAGGCTCTAGTAATTGTTAGGAGGATTTTATATTTAATTTAATATGAAGGGTCCTGTTGTGTACTATGCAACTTTATTCTTATAGACTCATGTTGGGCCTCCAAGCGCAGAGTTTTGTAGGACAGTAGCAATTTTCCCTCAAGTGGATGACCTAAGGTTTATCAATCCGTGGGAGGTGTAGGATGAAGATGGTCTCTCTCAAACAACCATGCAACCAAATACAAGAAATCTCTTGTGTCCCCAACACACCCAATACAATGGCAAATTGTATAGGTGCACTAGTTCGGCAAAGAGATGGTGATAAAAGTGTAATATGGATGGTAGGAATATATTTTTATAATCTAAAAATAAAAAACTGCAAGGTAGCAATTGGTAAAACGGAGCACAAACGGTATTGCAATGCTTGAAAATGAGGCCTAGAGTTCGTACTTTCGCTAGTGCAATCTCTCAACAATGCTAATATAATTGGATCATATAACCATCCCTCAATATGCAATGAAGAATCACTCCAAAGTTCCTATCTAGCAAAGAACGTAAGAAGAAATCGTCTATAGGGTATGAAACCACCTCGAAGCTATTCTTTCCGATCGATCTATCCAAGAGTTCGTACTAAAATAACACCAAATAATTTCAGATTCATAATACTCAATCCAACACAAAGAACCTCAAAGAGTGCCCCAAGATTTCTACTGGAGAAACAAAGACAAGAACGTGCATCAACCTTTGCGTAGATTACCCCAATGTCACCTCGGGAATCCGCGAGTTGAGTGCCAAAACATATATCAAGTGAATCAAAATAATACCCCATTGTCACCACGGGTATTCATATGCAAGACATATATCAAGTGTTCTCAAATCCATAAAAGTATTCAATCCGATAAAACGAAATCTCAAAGGGAAAACTCAATTCATCACAAGATACAGAGGGGAAAACACCATATGATCTGACTATATTAACAAAGCCCGCGATACATCAAGATCGTGACATCTCAAGAACACGAGAGGGAGAGAGAAAGAGAGAGAGAGAGATTAAACACATAGCTACTGGTACAAACCCTCAGCCCCGAGGGTGGACTACTCCCTCCTCATCGTGGTGGCCACCGAGATGATGAAGATGGCCACCGGTGATGATTCCCCCCCTCCGGCGGAGTGCCGGAACGGGGTCTAGATTGGTTTTCGGTGGCTATAGAGGCTTGCAGCGGTGGAACTTCTCATCTAGGGTTACCCCCGAGCGTTTTTGGAACATTTGATGATATATATGGCGAAGAGGGGGTACGGGAGGCCACCGAGGTGGACACAACCCACCTGGGCGCGCCTAGGCCCCCAGGCGCACGCTGGTGGGTTGTGCCCCCCTCGGGGCACCCCCCAAGTGCTGCTCTGGCCCATTGGATGTCTTCTGGTCCATAAAAAATCCACAAATTGTTTTGCGGTGTTTGGACTCCGTTTGATATTGATTTCCTGCGATGTAAAAAACAAGCAAAAAAGAGCAACTGGCACTGGGCACTGGGTCAATAGGTTAGTCCCAAAAAATGATATAAAGTTGCTATAAAATGATTGTAAACATCCAAGACTGATAATATAACAGCATGAATACTTCGTAAATTATAGATACGTTGGAGACGTATCAGCATCCCCAAGCTTAATTCCTACTCGTCCTCGAGTAGGTAAATGATAAAAGAAATAATTTATGAAGTGTGAATGCTAGCAAAGTGCACAAGTTTGATCAATGACAATTTCAATCACTTTTCCTAGCATCATAACAACAATTCTTTCTTATAAAACTTCTCATGTTAAAGTAGCAACCAATTCACATGTTAAGGTTCAAACAATGAACTCTCTTGAAACTCAACAACCTATGTTCTTAGTCACCAAGCAATTGTAATTCAACCTATTTAACAGAGTTTAAGTAAGAGATCCACATACTCAACCATCGTATAGTCTTCTATGATTGCTAACACTCACCGCATACACATGAGCAAAACGTTTCAACCGGACACATAGAAAGATAGGGACTTATAATTTCGCCTCCCAACATATTCACCTCAAGGGTGATGTCAACAATAATAACTCATGCTACCCATATCCAACTGGATATATGTGCCTAGATCTTTCCTCACCACACGATGCTTGCCAAAAGAGAAAAATAAAAAGGAATAGAGAGAAAAACCTTGACTCTTGCATGAAAGTAAATACACAAAAGTAAAAGATAGGCCCTTCGTAGAGGGAAGCAGAGGTTGACATGCGCTTATTTATTTGTATGCTCAACCCCTTAGTGCAAAAGAACATCATGTTAAATTGCCCCTTATGATAGCAACCTTCATTATGCAGTCTGTTGCTTTTATTCTTTGCCATCACAAGTTCGTACAACGCTCAATTTCCTCTTACACTAAATGATCTAACACTTTTAGAAGCAATTTTTATTGCCTTATTGCACTGATGACAACTTACTTGAAGGATCTTGCTCAATCCTTAGGTAGGTATGGTGGACTTTTGAAAATAAGATTTAGATTTAAGGGTTTTTGGATGCACAAGTAGTATCTCTACTTGGTGCGGAATTTTTGGCTAGCAAGGATGGGGGGCAAGCACCATATGTTGAAGGATCTATGACAATATAACTTCTATGGGAATATGAACAAACATAAACCATTCCGTTGTCTTCCTTGTCCAACGTCAATTTTTTTGGCATATAATATTTTGATGGGGGCTCACAATCACAAAAGATTTCCAAGATAGTGTATTTTCATGTGAAAGTTCACTTCTTATACTAATTATTCATGAATTGCTTGTATGACCAATATTGGGATTGTCAAGCTTCAAAAGATTTCACTTCCTAAACCCAATGTGAAGCTACCACTAGGCATGATACAATTTCAAATTCATGATACTCAATTCATTGAACAATTTACTCATAGGATATAAGTGAAGCACAAGAGTAAATGACAAGCTTCTCCAAAAAGATATAAGTGAAGATCAAGCGAGTAGTTATGTAAATGGGTAGCTATTTGAGGACTCTCTCTTATTTAAAAGTTTCAGATCTAAGTATTTTATTAAAACAAAAAGAAAAACAAAACAAAATTACATTCCAAGAAAAGCACACATCATGTGAAGAAGCAAAAACTTAAGCTCAACCGATACTAACCGATAATTGTTGAAGAAGAAAGGTGGGATTCCTATCAGGGCATCCTCAAGCTTAGATGCTTGAGACTTCTTGAATATTATCTTGGGTTTCCTTGGGCACCACCAAGCTTGAGCTTTTTTGTCTCCTTAATTCCTCTCATATCACGGTTTTCCTAAATCTCAAAAACTTCATCCACACAAAACTCAACAAGAACTCGTGAGATAAGTTAGTATAAATCAATGCAGAACCTTACCATTCTCTACTGTAGCAAATCACCAAAATTATTATTTAACATTTCATACTAAATGCCTCTGCATATTTAATACTCCTATTCTCAAATAGAATCATTAAACGAGCAAACATATGCAAACATAACAGCAATCTGTCAAAACAATATTGTCTGTAAAGAATGCATGAATATCAATACTTATTTAACTCCAAAAATTCTGAAAATTTAACACACCGTAGAAAATTTATCAGAGCTTATTGTGCAAAAAGTTTCAGCATTTTATCACATTATGACTTTTCTCGGGAATTTTTGCAACAGCGATAAACTTTCTGTTTTCAAACAGCAACATGTAGACTTGCAAAATAAGCATGGCAAAGGCTATACTTGACATTTTTATTGAGCATAAAGATGCGAAATATTATTCAAAATAAAAAAAGAAAATCCTAACAAAAGAAAATGACGCTCCAAGCAAAACACATATCATGTGATGAATAAAAATATAGCTCCAAGTGAGGTTACCGGTAATGTTGGAGACGAAAGAGGGGATGCCTTCCGGGGCATCCCCAAGCTTAGTTGCTTGGATATTCCTTGAATATTACCTTGGGGTGCCTTGGGCATCCCCAATCTTAGGGTCTTGTCACTCCTCATTCTCCTCATATCGATGTCTCACCCAAAACTTGAAAACTTCAATCACATAAAACTTAACGGAACTTCGTGAGATAGGTTAGTATGATAAAGAGCAAACTATTTCACTTTGGTACTGTCAAAGACAAGATTCATAATTGGTCTCACACAATGACTAATGTAGCATATCATTTCCACAATTTATATTGAGCAATATAAGCCATAGAAACTAGAAAACAAGCAAACTATGCATTGAGAACAGAATCTGTCAAAAATAGAACAGTCTGTAGTAATCTGTACTCCAACCATACTTCTGTTGCTCCAAAAATTCTGAAAAATTAGGACAACCTGGGCAATTTGTCTATTAACCTTCTTCAAAAAGAATCAGTATATTATCAAGCTTCTGTTAAAAATGAGAATTATTTTCCTGAGTGCAAAAGTTTTTGTTTTTCAGCAAGACCAAATCAACTATCACCATAGACCATCCCAAAGGTCTTACTTAGCACTTTATTGAAACGAAAGCAATAAAACATGATCACTACAATAGCCTAATCATGTGAACACACAAAAATAGTAGGTAAAAGTGTTGGGTTGTCTCCTAACAAGTGATTTTCTTTAATGCCTTTTAGCTAGGCATGATGATTTCAATGATGCTCACATAAATGAAAAGAATTGAAACAAAAAGAGAGCATCATGAATCACATGTCAAGCACATTTAATCCAAACATACTTCCTATGCATAGGGACTTTATGAGCAAACAATTTATGGGAACAAGAATCAACTAGCATAGGAAGGCAAAACAAGCATAACTTCAAGATTTTCAACACATAGAGGGGAAACTTGATATTTTTGCAATATGTAAAAGTATATGTTCCTCTCTCATAATAATTTTCAGTAGCATCGTGAAGAAATTCAACAATATAACCATCACATAAAGCATTCATTTCATGAAACAAAAGCATAGAAAACTTATTACTCTCCACATAAGCAAATTTCTTCTCATCAATAGTAGTGGGAGCAAACTCAACAAAATAACTATCATGAGAGTGAAAATTAAAAATGATGACAAGTTTCATGGTTATCACTATTCTTTATAGCATACATGTCATCACCATAATCATCATAGATAGCAACATCGTTATCATAGTCAACTGAAGCCTCATCCAAAATGGTGGATTCATCACTAAATAAAGTCATGAACTCTCCAAATCCACTTGCATCATTATAATCATCATAAATAGGAGGCATGCAATCATTATAACAGACTTTCACATCAAATATTGGGGGACTAAAAATATCATCTTCATCAAGCATAGCATCCCCAAGCTTATGGCTTTGCATATCATTAGCATCATGGATATTCAAAGCATTCATACCAACAACATTGCAATCATGTTCATCATCCAAAGATTTTTTTCTCAAATATTTTATAGAAATCATCTTCTATCAATTGAGCACAATTTTCTTTTTCCATCATTTTCATGAAAAACATTATAAAGATGAATAATATGATGCAACATCAATTCTATTTTTTGTAGTTTTCTTTTATAAACCAAACTAGTGATAAAACAAGAAACTAAAAGATTCAATTGCAAGATCTAAAGATATACCTTCAGTCACTCACCTCCCCAGCAACGGCGCCAGAGAAGAGCTTCATTGACGGGATGTGAGTGCCGCTTACCTAACCTACCTGCCAGCGGCGCCAGAAAAGAGCTTGATGTGTACTACGCAACTTTATTCTTGTAGACTCGTGTTGGGCCTCCAAGCGTAGAGTTTTGTAGGACAGTAGCAATTTTCCCTCAAGTGGATGACCTAAGGTTTATCAATCTGTGGGAGGCGTAGGATGAAGATGGTCTCTCTCAAACAACACTGCAACCAAATACAAGAAATCTCTTGTGTCCCCAACACATCCAATACAATGGCAAATTGGATAGGTGCACTAGTTCGGCGAAGATATGGTGATAAAAGTGTAATATGGATGGTCAAAATATATTTTTATAATCTGAAAATAAAAAAACAGCAAGGTAGCAATTGGTAAAATGGAGCACAAACAGTATTGCAATGCTTGAAAATGAGGCCTAGGATCCGTACTTTCGCTAGTGCAATCTCTCAACAATGCTAATATAATTGGATCATATAACCATCCCTCAACGTGCGATGAAGAATCACTCCAAAGTTCCTATCTAGTGGAGAACATAAGAAGAAATCATTTGTAGGGTACGAAACCACCTCAAAGCTTATAGTGATGTGCATTACCGAGAGGGCCCAGAGATACCTCTCCGGTACTCGGAGTGACAAATCCTAATCTTGATCTATGCCAATCCAACAAACACCTTTGGAGACACCTGTAGAGCATCTTTATAATCACCTAGTTATGTTGTGACATTTGATAGCACACAAGGTGTTCCTCCGGTATTTGGGAGTTGCATAATCTCATAGTCAGAGGAATATGTATAAGTCATGAAGAAAGCATTAGCAATAAAACTTAACGATCATTATGCTAAGCTAACGGATGGGTCTTGTCCATCACATCATTCTCTAATGATGTGATCCCGTTCATCAAGTGACAACACATGTCTATGGTCAGGAAACTTAACCATATTTGATTAACGAGCTAGTGAAGTAGAGACATACTAGGGGCACTCTGTTTTATCTATGTATTCACACATGTACTAAGTTTACAGTTAATACAATTCTAGCATGAATAATAAACATTTATCATGATATAAATAAATATAAATAACAACTTTATTATTGCCTCTAGGGCATATTTCCTTCAGTCCCCCTCTTGCACTAGAGTCAATAATCTAGATTACATAGTAATGATTCTAACACACATGGAGTCTTGGTGCTGATCATATTTTGCTCGTGGAAGAGGCTTAGTCAATAGGTCCGCAACATTCAAATCCGTATGTATTTTGCAAATCTCTATGTCTTCCTCCTTGACTTGATCGCGGATGGAATTGAAGCGTCTCTTGATGTGTTTGGTTCTCTTGTGAAATCTGGATTCCTTCGCCAAGGCAATTTCTCCAGTGTTGTCACAAAAGATTTTCATTGGACCCGATGAACTAGGTATTACACCTAGATTGGATGTGAACTCCTTCATCCAGACTCCTTCATTTGCTGCTTCCGAAGCAGCTATGTACTCTACTTCACATGTAGATCCCGCCACGATGCTCTGCTTGGAACTGTAGCAATTGACAGCTCCACCATTCAATATAAATACGTATCCGGTTTGCGACTTTGATTCATCTGGATCAGTGTCAAAGCTTGTATCGACATAACCATTTACGACAAGCTCTTTGTCACCTTCATAAACGAGAAACATATTCTTAGTCCTTTTCAGGTATTTCAGGATGTTCTTGACCGCTGTCCAGTGATACACTCATGGATTACTTTGGTACCTCCCTGCTAAACTTATAGCAAGGCACACATCAGGTCTGCTACACAGCATTGCATACATGATAGAACCTATGGCTGAGGCATAGGGAATGACTTTCATTTTCTCTCTATCTTCTACAGTGGTCAGGCATTGAGTCTGAATCAACTTCACACCTTGTAACACAGGCAAGAATCCTTTCTTTGACTAATCCATTTTGAACTTCTTCAAAATTTATCAAGGTGTGTGCTTTGTGAAAGTCCAATTAAGCGTCTTGATCCATATCTATAGATCTTGATGCCCAATATATAAGCATCTTCACCGAGGTCTTTCATTGAAAAATTCTTATTCAAGTATCCTTTTGTGCTATCCAGAAATTCTGTATTATTTCCAATCAACAATATGTCATCCACATATAATATTAGAAATGCTACAGAGCTCCCACTCACTTTCTTGTAAACACATGCTTCTCCAAAAGTCTGTATAAACCATATGCTTTGATCACACTATCAAAGCGTATATTCCAACTCCGAGATGCTTGCACTAGTCCATAAATGGATCACTGGAGTTTGCACACTTTGTTAGCACCTTTAGGATCGACAAAACCTTCTGGTTGCATCATATACAACTCTTCTTTAAGAAATCCATTAAGGAATGCAGTTTTCACATCCATTTGCCAAATTTCATAATCATAAAATGCGGTAATTGCTAACAGTATTGGACAGACTTAAGCATCGCTATGGGTGAGAAGGTATCATCGTAGTCAACTCCTTGAACTTGTCGAAAACCTTTCGCAACAAGTTGAGCTTTGTAGACAGTAACATTACCATCATCGTTAGTCTCTTCTTGAAGATCCATTTATTCTCTATGGCTTGCCGATCATCGGGCAAGTCAACCAAAGTCCACACTTTGTTCTCATACATGGATCCCATCTCATATTTCATGGCCTCAAGCCATTTCGCGGAATCTGGGCTCATCATCGCTTCCTCATAGTTCGTAGGTTCGTCATGGTCAAGTAACATGACCTCCAGAACAAGATTACCATACCACTCTGGTGCAGACCGTACTCTGGTTGACCTACGAGGTTCGGTAGTAACTTGATCTGAAGTTTCATGATCATCATCATTAGCTTCCTCACTAATTGGTGTAGGAATCACTGGAACTGATTTCTATGATGAACTACTTTCCAATTCGGGAGAAGGTACAATTACCTCATCAAGTTCTACCTTCCTCCCACTCACTTCTTTTGAGAGAAACTACTTCTCTAGAAAGGATCCATTCTTAGCAATGAATATCTTGCCTTCGGATCTGTGATAGAACATGTACCCAACCGTTTCCTTTGGGTATCCTATGAAGACACATTTCTCTGATTTGGGTTCGAGCTCATCAGGTTGAAGCTTTTTCACATAAGCATCGCAACCCCAAACTTTAAGAAACATCATCTTAGGTTTCTTGCCAAACCATAGTTCATATGGAGTCATTTCAACGGATTTAGATGGTGCCCTATTTAACGTGAATCCAGCCGTCTTTAAAGCATAACCCCAAAATGATAGCAGTAAATCGATAAGAGACATCATAGATTGCACCATATCTAATAAAGTATGGTGAGGACGTTCAAACACTATAGCGACCCGACCTCAGACGGTCAAGTCTCTGTGCTTAAGTGTCATTCCTGGATTGGTATTGCTGACACACACAGTACTCGAGGTTTTATAACAGAGTTCAATCACACACTTATTACATCGAATGTCTCAAAAGAGAACTTAATACATTAATATGTCTGAAGGCCATCTAAATAAGATAACAACGGAAGCTTCGAAGGTAGAAGAGTCCATCCAACTCCACGGCAAAACTGAGTGCATGACAACGACCTAGCACACTTTACTCTTCGTCTGAAAACTCTGCAACATAATACGTTGTAGCCTGTGTAGGTCAGCACATGGAATATGCTGGCAAGATAACACTCTAGATCAATGAACAAATAACAACTATCACTAAATGCATATATGGCTGGTGGAGGCTCTATGATTATCATTTGTATAAAGCTAGTTTTTCCCTACAACAAAAGGAATATATTTTATTTAACTACCAAGTTTGTTAAAAACATTGAGAATGGTAACCCCATCTCAATTCCAATTAAAAGTTATCAACCCAACAAAATTAATTAGGTAGAGTGCTGAGATCAACATAACAATTCAAGCATCAGATACTCAAGATGTCCATAATCGGGGACACGGCTAACCATGATTAGTTTATACACTCTGCAGAGGTTTGCACACTGTTCCCCACAACTCTCGATCTTCTCCGTTGGATTTCTCGCACTACATGATGTTTGAGAAATGGATGACCGAGATACTGTATTTTAGAAGCATTAACTCTTTACTCTGGTTAGACAGTACCACCTACTTTCCCCTACATCTGCTAGCCTACCACTGAAAGAGGTCACACAACATACTCAACTATGCTAGAGCCCATAATGGCTTGTGGCTACACATGGAAGTTTCTAGCATGAATAATCTTATGATCCCTTTGAGCCTGCGTGGCAAACCAATAGGATGATCACACGGGTACTCCGGGATATCCTAAGACAACACTGGATTGCTCCAGGTGCCCGGACAACCACTAGGTGCTCCAGGGTGCCCCAACTAATCCACCCAGATGTGTATTAAAGTAGCCACCTTAAGTTTCCCTTAGTTAATAATAACTCTCACATCTTTCATGAATCTCTCAAACCAATCCACGTCTACAAGCATAGCAATATGAGCATAACTTAGTAACTCCCAAGCTTTAAATGTAAGTAAATAGGTTGCTACCTCATCAACTACTTCCCAAAACCTACATGTTATCAACTCCTACTCATGCAATGTTTGAGGGTTGAAACTAATGCATAAAAACTGGGTAATAGGGTATATGATCAAAGTGTTACTTGCCTTGCTGACGATCTGAAAACCCTAGTGATTCGTAGTAGCAAGCCTCGCACTGCGGAAACTCTATCATGAACAAACAATAGCATACATAAGCGCTCAAGCAAGATATGCAAGGGTAAAACCAAAAGAAAAGAAGTAAACTGAAATTTCAAGTGAGGAGCTTCAATTCGTGAAAAGAATCAATCGAATCAGAGCTACGAAACTCAAACTACGATCAAAAGAAGTTCAAATTCAAATCTACTTGAAACTAAATTTTAAATTTTGAAAACTATGTTCAAGTTGATTATCTGGAAAGAGGGGAACAAGACGAAGATTTTGGCGTTGGTTTCACTGGATTTGGATAAACGAGCAAAAAGTAACGAGGGTTTGAAGTTCAGGGACTAATCTATGATAAAAGTATTCGTGGATAGGTCCCTGACCGAAATTAAACTAAAAAGAAAAACCTAACGAACGAACGTTCATAACCAGAGGCTAACGAATGAACATGTTCGCTAACAGAGAGGATCGGGTGAACGTTCGCTAATTAGCGAACCCAAACAAAAAAATAAAACCGATCTATAAAATAATAAACCGAGCGGGTTTTTTCTGGTTTTTTATCGGTTCGGTCGGGAAAAACCGGCGGCAGCGGCATCTAACTCCGGCGACAGTGGCAGGCAGCGCCGGTGGCGCCGGTAGCAGGCAGCGATGGCGACGGAGTGGCGCCGTGGTGTAACACCCTCGATGCGGCTATATCTCCCACGTGTCGAAGCACGACTTAGAGGCATAACCGCATTGAAAGCAATGTCGCAAGTGAGGTAATCTTCGCACAACCCATGTAATACAATAAGGGAAAAGATACATAGTTGGCTTACAATCGCCACTTCACACAATACATGAATAAATCATTACATCATCCAGATACAATCAAGGTCCGACTACGGAACCAAAAATAAAAGAAGAACCCCAAATGCGACAAAGGTCCCCGATCGACCCCAACAGGGCTCCACTACTGATCAACTAGAATGAAAAACAACACAAAGGACAAGATCTTCATCGAGCTCCTCCTGAGCTTGGTTGCGTCAACTGCATGGTCTCATCGGCACCTGCAAACTGGTTTTGGAAGTATCTGTGAGTCACAGGGACTCAGCAATCTCGCACCCTCGCGATCAAGACTATTTAAGCTTATGGGTAAGGTAAAGGTATGAGGTGGAGCTGCAGCAAGCGACTAGCATATATGGTGGCTAACAAATGAAAATGAGAGCGAGAAGAGAAGGCAAAGCACGGTCGATAAAATATGATCAAGAAGTGATCCTAAAACAACCTACGCCAAGCATAACTCCAACACCGTGTTCACTTTCCGGACTCCGTCGGAAAGAGACCATCACGGTTACACACGCGGTTGATGCATTTTAATTAAGGTCAACTTCAAGTTTTCTTCAACCGGACGTTAACAAATTCCCATCTGCCCATAACCGCGGGCACGGCTTTCGAAAGTTCAAATCCCTGCAGGGGTGTCCCAACTTAGCCCATAACAAGCTCTCACGGTCAACGAAGGAATAGACCTCCTCCCGAGACATTTTGATCAGACTCGGTATCCCGGTTCTACAAGACATCCTCGACAATGGTAAAACAAGTCCAGCAAAACCACCCGATGCACCGACATCCCGATAGGAGCTGCACATATCTCATTCTCAGGGCAACACCGGATAAGCAATCCGTACAACTAAAACCAGTCCTTGAGTTTCCCCGAGGTGGCGCTGCAAGGGGCTCTAGTTTGGACCAACGCTTAGACAAGCACTGGCCCGAGGGGTTTAAAATAAAGATGACCCTTGGGCTGGCCTAACCCAAGGGAAAAAGAGGCTAGGTGGCAAATGGTAAAACCAAGGTTGGGCCTTGCTGGAGAAGTTTTAATTCAAGGCAAACTGTCAAGGGGTTCCCATTATCACCCAACCGCGTAAGGAACGCAAAATCTGGGAACATAACACCGATATGACAGAAACTAGGGCGGCAAGAGTGGAACAAAACACTAGGCATAAGGCCGAGCCTTCCACCCTTTACCAAGTATATAGATGCATTAATTAAATAAGGTATATTGTGATATCCCAACAAGTAAACAGGTTCCAACAAGGAACAACATAACCATGTTCCAACAAGGAACAAACTTCAATCTTCACCTACAACTAACAACGCTATAAGAGGGGCTGAGCAAAGCGGTAACATAGCCAAACAATGGTTGCTAGGACAAGGTGGGTTAGAGGCTTGGTTCAACAATATGGGAGGCATGATAAGCAAGTGGTAGGTATCGCAGCATAGGCATAGCAAAAGAGCGAGCAACTAGCAAGCAAAGATAGAAGTGATTTCGAGGGTATGATCATCTTGCCTGAAATCCCGCAAGGAGGAAGAACGAGTCCATGAAGAAGACAAACGGATGTAGTCGAACGGGTCCTCACAAACGCGACGTTACCGGAACCAACCCGAAGAAGCAAACACCGGAAAGAA
This sequence comes from Triticum aestivum, assembly GCF_018294505.1. NCBI lineage: Eukaryota > Viridiplantae > Streptophyta > Magnoliopsida > Poales > Poaceae > Triticum > Triticum aestivum. Next base: position 116,329,166 of record NC_057809.1, on the reverse strand, counting down.
GCACACAACATAGTAAACAACCAACACATGAACATGGTATGATATGCGGGATGCGGTATGCGATGCATATGCATGGTTTGACAAGGAATGCATGAACCTAGCCTCAACTTGGAAAACCAAGTGTGCCACTGGAAAGATCGGATGAAATCGCTTGAAAATGATATAAAGAACGCCAAAATCGGAGTTACGGTTTGGAAATGGCAAGCAATTCAAATATGGCACCGATCTGCGATATACAGCAAGTAGCCATCTAAATGCAACAAGATGAACATGCTATAGCACTCAATCATGGAAACACAATACATGGCAGGGATCCATTCATGAAGCTTAACAAAAGTATAGCACTGAGGTACGGCCAATTCATCCATTAACAGGTTCAAACAAGCATGGCAAAAATGCAAACGATAACAGGTTTCAGACTTAGTGAAATTAACACAAGCCTGGAATTTCAGATCAGATAGCACTGTTTGGAGCAACAAAACTACATGCTACAGGACCTGAACATGGCAAAGTAAAGCATGGCATGGAGCTACTCAAGGAGCTTAACAAAAGTCCCTTAGTGACCTTGAGCCAAAAGGGATCAGAAAATACAATTGCAAGCACGTGAACATGGCAAAAACATAATCAGACCACAGACTTAGAGAAAAACTGGAGCATGCAAAACAGATTTCAAGTAGGCATGTTTACGAGCTCGATGCACTCACTACGGAGCAAGTCATGATAATCTAAGCATACACCCATCAAGAAAACACAAAATGCAAGCTAGACATGGCAAGAACAATAACATAGCATGCACGGATCAACTACAACATCATCGGCAAAATCGCTAACAAGTAGACAATCTGCCCAGATTCACGAAATGACAAAAGTAGAGCTCGATTGACTCAAGCTAGGATGCTCCATAATTACAAACAAAGACATGGATGGATAGAGCACTACAAGATTAACAAAACATCCTTACTGATCATCCTCAAAAGAGGCACGGATAACTAGGAAACAACATGAACATATGGCCATATGAGATAAACAGCTCAAGGACTTAGTGGAAATGCTAAGTCCCTGAAATCAGCATTACCAAGTGCCTCACTTTGCAAGCTTGTGCTAGTCACCATACACATCACAAAAATACATGGGTTGCACCTCCGGAAGGATGGCAAAACCCTTAACAAAACACATGTAGAGCTCATGGGCATATCATGCACACATTAATCATGGCAAAGAAGACAAATATCTAAATGGAGCAGCAGATCTGACAATTATCTCAACTAGCATACTTCCAATAGCATTTAGGACATCAATACGAACTCAAATGAAAATGATGCAATGGAATGAAATGATGTACTCTCTGAGGCGAACATTTTGATATGCTATATGCATGAATCGGAGCTACAGATGAGGAGATATAGCATTATGAAAAACGCAAATTATTAGGGTTTGGGACGAAAAAGTCAACCTGAGATGATTTGGATCTGGATCTGGATCTCGCCGGCACGGAAAACGAGGTTGGCCATAACTATAGCTCGCCGGAGTTTGGGGAGGCGCTGCGGCCGGAGTTCGTCGCCGGAGAAGAAATCGCGGGACGGGGCGGAGGAGGTCGCCGGCGCCGAAGCTCGCGGTGGTTCCGGCGGGCGGCGGGCGGAGCGCGCCGGCGCCGGACGCGGGGCGGCTAGCGGCGGTCGGCGGCCGTGGCGGAGAGACGGCGGCGGCGACTCGTCG
>NC_057809.1:116322850-116327114 GCF_018294505.1 Triticum aestivum | reverse complement strand
GGCCCAGGGCGCCTCGGGCGGGCCTCCCGCGGGCCTCGGCGGCGCCGGTGGAGAGAGAGGGAGGCGGGGACAGGTGGCGGCTCCCGGTTGGCCGGGCGCGGCGGCGTGGGGCGTGTCCGCCAGGAGCGGACACGTCCGGCGGCGGAAGAGATAAAAAAATAGGGTTAGGGTGGTTTTGGATCCGGAATTTCGGGGAGGAGACCATTTTATAGGTAGAGGGAGCTAGGAGAGTCCAAATGAGGTGCGGTTTTCGGCCACGCGATCGTGATCGAACGCTCTAGAAGATAGAATAGGTTTAGGTGGGTTTTGGGCCAACTTGGAGGGGTGTTGGGCTGCAACACACACGAGGCCTTCTCGGTCCCTCGGTTAACCGTTGGAGCATCAAACGAAGTCCAAATGGTACGAAACTTGACAGACGGTCTAACGGTAGTAAACCAAGGCCGCTTGGCAAGTCTCGGTCCAATCCGGAAATGTTTAACCCCCACACATGAAAGAAAGGTAGAAATGACCACCGGAGGAGAATGGAGCGCCGGAATGCAAAACGGACAACGGGGAAAATGCTCGGACACATGAGATGAACATGTATGCAAATGAAATGCACATGATGACATGATATACAATGCATCACACGCAAGCAATGACAAGGCAACAACAACGAATAACTGGACGACACCTGGCACATCGGTCACGGGGCGTTACACGTGGTCCGAGCGGTGAGCGGCGGCGGCGCAAGGCAGCGGCTTGCGGCGCGGCGGCGGCTTCGGCGACACGTCGAAGCGTTGCGGCGGGTAAGGAGAGGGGCCGGGGGCGGCTTATAAAGGGGGGGCGGCCGGCTTGGAGGAGGGGCAAGCAGGGCGGTGGCGAGGCAGAGTCTGGCTCGGACTCTTGCCGGCGGCGGGCGGGACTCCGCGCGGAGAGGCAGTTGCGGCAGCTGGGCCGTGGCCCGGCTCGGATGGGCCGGCCCAGGAAGGATTTTTTTTTTACAAAAATAAATTTCGCCACGAAAAAATATCCTAATAAAATATAAAAAATTCTAAAAATACCAGAAACAATTTTCACCGTCTAAACCTAATATTTAGGACATCATGAACATTTTTCTGGACTAAATGCAATTTTTTTCTCTAATTCAAATAAAACAGCAAATAAAATACGAATAAAAATAATAATTTGATTTTAAAATTTCTCCTCCAATATTTCTCTTTTGTTGAAGAAGTCATTTTATCTTCTCTCATTTATTTATTTTATTGGAAATAATTGGAGAGAAAATATTAAAATCAAATAGATCCTTTCTTAAAATTTGAAATAAATTCAAATATGAAAATTGTGAAACCTCCAACTCTCTCCTTGGGTCCTTGAGTTGCTTAAGATTTCTAGAATAACAACCAAATGCAAATAAAAAATATGATATGCATATGATGACCTATGTATAACATCCAAATTGAAAATTGAGATGTTACAAACCTACCCCCCTTAAGATGAATCTCGTCCTCGAGATTTGGGTTGGCTAGAAAATAGGTGTGGGTGGTCTTTCTGTAGGTCTTCTTCTCGCTCCCAGGTGGCTTCGTCTTCGGTATGGTGGCTACACTGAACTTTGCAAAACTTGATAACCTTGCTGCGCGTAACTCGGCTGGCAAACTCGAGAATCTTGATGGGTTTCTCCTCATAAGTTAGATCACTCTGCAACAAAATTGCTTCCAGGGGCACTGTATCTCTCATAGAAATATCGGCCATCTCTGCATGGCACTTCTTCAACTGGGAAACGTGGAACACATAATGAACTCCTGACAATCCTTTGGGTAACTCCAACTTGTAGGCCACTTCTCCCATATGTTCCAAAACCTGATATGGCCCTACAAATCTCGAGGCTAACTTTCTTTTAACTCCAAATCGTTTAACTCCTCGCAGTGGTGACACACGAAGATATGCCCTGTCTCTGATTTCATAGACTACCTCCTTGCGCTTAGTATCAACATAACTCTTCTACCTGGATTGGGCTACCTTCAGTCTATCACGAATCAACTTAACCTTCTCTTCAGACTCTCTGATTAAATCGGCTCCAAACAACTGACGGTCTCCTACTTCATCCCACATCAATGGTGTCCTGCACCTCCTTCCATACAAAGCTTCGAAAGGGGCCACCTTCAAACTAGCCTGATAACTATTGTTGTATGAGAACTCTGCGTAAGGCAAATTATCATCCCAGCTAGATCCATAATCTAGCGCACAAGCTCTCAACATGTCCTCAGAATCTGATTGACTCCCTCGTTCTGTCCATCTGTCTACGGATGAAAGGTTGTACTGAATTCTAACCTGGTACCCAAAGTCTGGTGCAGCTGATTCCAAAACTTCGGAGTAAATTGTGCTCCTCTATCTGATACAATGGTCCTCGGAACTCCATGCAGACATACAATCCTGGTCATGTATATCTTGGCCAACTTCGCGCTCGTCTATGTGGTTTTCACAGGGATAAAGTGAGCCACTTTGGTCAAGCGATTAACTACTACCAGCTACCTCTTGAGCACTGCGTTGGTTTTCCCTGAAGAGGAAGGGATGATGCAGCAAAGTAGCATAAGTATTTCCCTCAGTTTTTGAGAACCAAGGTAACAATCCGGTAGGAGGCTATGCGCGAGTCCCTCGCACCTGCACAAAACAAATAAATCCTCGCAACCAACGCAAATAGGGGTTGTCAGTCCCTATAAGGACACTTACGAGAGTGAGATCTGATAGATATGATAAGATAATTTTTTTGGTATTTTTTATGATAAAGATGCAAAGTAAAATAAAGGCAAAGTAAATAGCAAAGGAAATAACTAAGTAGTAGGAGATTAATATGATAAAGATAGACCCGGGGGCCATAGGTTTCACTAGTGGCTTCTCTCGAGAGAATAAGTATTCTACGGTGGGTGAACAAATTACTGTTGAGCAATTGACAGAACTGAGCATAGTTATGAGAATATCTAGGTATGATCATGTATATAGGCATCACGTCCGAGACAAGTAGACCGACTCCTGCCTGCATCTACTACTATTACTCTACTCACCGACCGCTATCCAGCATGCATCTAGAGTATTAAGTTAAAAACAGAGTAACACCTTAAGCAAGATGACATGATGTAGAGGGATAGACTCATGCAATATGAAGAAAACCCCATCTTGTTATCCTCGATGGCAACAATACAATACGTGCCTTGCTGCCCCTACTGTCACTGGGAAAGGACACCGCAAGATTGAACCCAAAGCTAAGCACTTTTCCCATTGCAAGAAAGATCAATCTAGTAGGCCAAACCAAACTGATAATTCAAAGAGACTTGCAAAGATAACCAATCATACATAAAAGAATTCATAGAAGATTCAAATATTATTCATAGATAGACTTGATCATAAACCCACAATTTATCGGTCTCAACAAACACACCGCAAAAAGAAGATTACATCGAATAGTTCTCCACAAGAGAGGGGGAGAACATTGTATTGAGATCCAAAAAGAGAGAAGAAGCCATCTAGCTACTAACTATGGACCCGTAGGTCTGAGGCAAACTACTCACACTTCATCGGAGGGGCTATGGTGTTGATGTAGAAGCCCTCCATGATCGATGCCCCCTCCGGCGGAGCTCTGGAACAAGCCCCAAGATGGAATCTCGTGGATACAGAAAGTTGCGGCGGTGGAATTAGGTTTTTGGCTCCGTATCTGATCATTTTGGGGTACGTAGGTATATATAGGAGGAAGGAGTACGTCGGTGGAGCAACAGGGGGCCCACCACTACAAAAAAAGACACATTCGTGACATTTAGGGCCGAATGAATTTTTTCTGTCATACATATGACACTTCTATGACGATAATTGTGACAAAACCCGGTATCATCATAGATGTGGTGGGCTCCTACTTCTATGACAAAAAATCATGACAGAAAATGGGCTTTTCGTCCTGGGCGGGCCGGAGACGGAGCTGCATGAAATTCTTTGGGCCGTCCATGACGGAAAAAACCGTGGTAGAAGCGAGGGGGAGGAAAATTTCGGGGAGTTCCCGGTTACGGTGGGAGGTCGGGGGCCGAGCGATGCGCGCTTCTCTCGTACACGTATGCGCGTGTGTGAGAGGCGTTGGCTCTAACTGAACCCGAGCGAGGCGTTTGGCTCTAACTGAACCCAAGCGATTGCACTGCAGGCTACGCGTTACTGAACCCGAGCGATCGATCGATGGCTGTTAACTGAACCCAATCGAGCGATTCCTTCGCTACTGCTGCTAACTGAAGCCGATCGATGCTGC
>NC_057809.1:116307671-116322396 GCF_018294505.1 Triticum aestivum | reverse complement strand
GTGGGGGTGGATGAACAGGACCCCGTGGTGTTTCCTCTGGATGAACATGACCCCGATCGATCGAGCCGGTTGGGGCTGGATGAACAGGACCCCGTGGAGGGCTGGATGAACAGGGCCACCCCGTGGAGGGCAGGATGAACAGTAGCCCGTGGAGGGGTGGTTGAACAGGAGCCTGTGGAGAGGGCTGGTTGAACAGTAGCACGCGGTGGAGGCTGGATGAACAGGAGGCCGTGGATGAACAGTCGCAGGTGGAGGCTGGAGGAGGTCGGCGGTGGATGAACAGTAGCTTGTGGAGGCTGGAGGGGGTCGATGGTGGAGATGAACAGTATCCCGTGGAGTCCCGTTTTGCGGTACGCCACACCCCTCCTGATGAACAGGACCCCCGTTTCGAACGTAGCGCTCCAACACAAGTCCGTTTCCTCCGTTTTGCGGTACGCCACACCCCTCCCGATCAACAGGACCCCCGTTTCGACCGTAGGAGGTCCGTTTCCTCCGTTTTGCGGTACGCCAGACCCCTCCCGATGAACAAGATCCTGTTTCGAACATGGCCGGTCGAACACAAGGCCGTTTCCTCCGTTCTGCGGTACGCCAGGCCTCGTTTCCATCGCCTGTTCCGTCCAAGCCCTCCTGATGAACATGACGCATTTCGTTGCCTCCCCATGAACATGACGCATTCCGTTGCCTCCCCATGAACACGACGACGATGTTGTTTCTCCGTTCCGACCCAGTCATGTACACGAGCCCTGGCCGTACGTATGCGCGATTAGGCGTTCGAGACCCCGCCCGTATGTACACATATGTGGCCGTATTTTCTTTCTTGCACCCTGGCCGTTGTACGTACGTGTACATGCTACGTGCGCGCCTCTACTACGACACATGCGCGCCTCTACTATGACACATGCACGCCTCTACATCGACCAATATGTACGTACATGTTCGTGACCAGAATGACAACGCTACGTACGCTTCGACCAGGTGGATCCCGACTGTCAGGCACTTCCTTGCCTGCGAAGATGTAGCTAGTCGGTCCCAGCGGTCAGGGGGCGAATCGTTTTTTTTGCCCGGACGCACTTCCTTGCGTCCGAAGATGTAGCTGGTGGGTCCCAGCAGTCGGGGGCCTGGGGGGTCCCAGCAGTCAGGGGGGGCGAATTGTTTTTTTTTCGGACGCACTTCCTTGTGTGCGAAGATGTAGCTCGTGGGTCCCAGCAGTTAGGGGGCGAATCATTTTTTTTGCAAAATACGGTGGCCCGTCCGGTGGGTCCCCGCTGTCAGGTGGAGGAATAATTATTTTGCGCGTAATAAGGAGGCACTTCCTTGCGGCTGCCGTGGACCCAACTGTCAGCCTCTCCACGTACAGTACTCTTCCGATGGAAGTCGGTCGTTGACCACGTTGACCACGCCGCGCCGAGAGCACCAGGGCGGTGGTCTGGACGACGGTGAGGCCTAGGAAGGGGACGACGCGGAGCCGGGGAAGACGCAGCAGTGCAAGCCCGCGCGGAGAGGAGTACGAGGGTTCACTGGTTCGGCTGCGATGTGATGCTGCCGTCGCCGCAGAATAACAGGGGGTGTGGGTGAGTAGAGGGATGGCCTGGCCATCGGTGGGAGTAGTACGGGGCGGTGAGGCCTCCACGGCATCACAACCGGCCACGGGAGGTAGGAGCACGCGACACGACCGGCGCTGCTTTGGACGGCTGGAGCAAGAAGACCAGAGGTTGAAGAAGCACTACGGCCGTTGGATGGACATCGTACAATCACTGCAGCTAGAATCGTTTATATTGACTAAGTTGACAAAGCCCTTGGTACGCGTTAACTTAGTAGGCCCACAGCCCGGATTTGGCAGAGAACATATAGCCCATTTGTGATTTGTAAGTATTTACAACCCATTTTTAATTCTAATGGAATTTACTACAGCCCATTTATAGTTTGTTAAAAGTACAACCCAACTTCTAGTTAGGACAACGATTAATAATTTCAAACAACCACTCAAAACAGAATTAAAAAAAATCCCACATTTTGATGGGATCCGAAATATTTGTATCCGAAATTTCTAGTCAGGTTAAATATAATTTCAAAATAAAGTTGTATTACGTTAAAATCCAACGAAATATTGCGCGCGCAACAAGTAATGAAATTAAAATTTTCAAATTTCAAAAATAATATATTTTTCAAACTAATTACGTGTTTGGTGCATAGTAACTGTCCAGTTATTATAATTACATCCCATTTATTATTTCTTAAACTCCATTTTCTTGTTAAGCCTAATGCATACCTCCTAGGAAAGTTTGTAGCCCAGTGAGGCGGAGAATAACAAGTTGAACCGGATATTGTGTACAACTGTCGGCTCAGTTGCATTGCTGATGTTGAAAAAAGCTATTTTTTATACACACATTAATCTTTTTTGGATAGATAAGGAACATTTTTATACACACATTTAACAATTTTTAAATACACGATTAACACTTTTTAAAACATATTTTTTAGTCAACAGTGGGCCCACAACGAGCGGAGGAGGTCACAATACATATATTTTTTAAATACATGATTAACACTTTTGCAAAAAAAATTAGCCCATAGCGAGCCAATTAGCTCCAGTCGGCCCATAGTGGGCCGACAGGGGCCAGTCGGCCAGCTGTAGGCCGACTGGAATCCAATCGGCCTGCTGTGGGCCGACTAGGCCGAGTCGGCCTGTAGCGGGCGGACGGTGTATTATTTTTGAAAAAAATTTACCCAGCGTAATATTTATGAAAATTAATAAAAAAATGTATTATTTAAGAAAAAATAGCGAAAAAGGCCTGTGTAGTACAGTACAACCTAACATGGTTACTCAGCCCACATTCAGCGACGCCGGAAAGGCCCAAACAAGGCTTCTGTACAACTTTTTGAAGTCACTGAGCTCAATTAATAACTTAAGAAAAAAGTTAGATTACAGTGGAACCTAATTAAAAGCTGTCACGAGCAAATAAATAATTCAACGGGTCCCACTTGTGTGTGTGTGTGTGTGTGTGTGTGAGAGAGAGAGAGAGAGAGAGAGAGAGATAGAGAGAGACCTATCGGCCGATGCTCGTAAATACATCTTTCAGCCATATGCATTGCTGATGCTCAGTAAAAACTTATATAGTTGACACAATCATATAGAACAACATAGCACAGTGAACTTGCATACAAAAATTTCACGCAGGCGACACAATCAGGATGGAAGCAGTGGATCGCTACGGGAAGGGCTATGTTGAAACCAATGAAGTCGTACATAACGGTTCATCGTCTTTATCAATGACGGGGAAATATCTTGAATGTTGTGCAAAGAAAATAGACAAACAACACAATAAGTTATCCTAGCACATTAAGTTGACGTACAACCCTTTCTAGAAAAAAGTTCAGGTACAAAATTAGAATAGGTCATAATCAAATGTACTGGCATATCAGTGCTTCACACCCATAGCTCGGATTTAACTAGTATCTGACAAGATTCAGTTGTTACCTCAAATTAGAGCACATCCAGGCAGCCAGCCCTGCCTCTTCTCCCAAAGAAGCAGTGGCCTCCGCCGCACGATGGAGTAGGCCCTATGCCATCCATCGTTCCGAGCAACACGGGGAAAGTCTGACGTTGACTCCTGTAATGGACATCGTCGATGGACCCTGGCACCAGCGGCGGCGGCAGGACTTCGATTGATGGATTGACCACTTCTTCGACATGCACGGACACTCGATACAGGTACATCCCTAATGTGGTCCGCGGCAGCCTTAGTGGCGACGAATAGTACAACCCCAGTTCCTGCACCGGTATCTCAACAGCAATCACCTTCGGTATGGTAGACGGCTTCTTCATCCATGCCATAAGCGTCAGAGCCCAGTTGTCTGGAGGAATAAACATACTTACGAGCTCACCTCCAAGGTCATTGATAAGCTCGTTCATGGACTCGTTGTTTCAAGCACGTCGAGGCATGCCATGGAAGGTAAGCTTTGTTAAAAACTCAAGCTCAGAGGGCACCGAGCCCCATCTTGGGTGCCACCGATCAAAGCTCACCAGCGCGCCATCGCAGAACAAACGCCGGGAAGATTCAAACACACGACTGCGGTCGAAAGTTGTCCGGAACCTGACGAAGAAATCAGCCAGTGGCAGATAGACTTCGATGAGCAAGTCACTTATTTGGATGTTGTGCACAATGCCAAGAGCTTTGACAAGGTCATCCGTCGAGACAGGAGGCCGGTCGCCGTTGATGGTTACCATCAGCACTTTGGCAGCAAACTGGTCGTCAAGCGCCGCCATGCCACTGTTGGGCGACAACACACAACGACCGAAGGCAGGACGGACCTAGCCGGAGATCCGCGTTGACCGGTGACATGATAGTGCGCTTGAGTACAGGGAGTACAGGAGGGGGATTTGGGGGAACTGGAGTAGGAATCGAGATTCCAGAGGTGGGGGAGGGGCGGGAGACTGGGGATGAAAAGGTAGCATGAATTTCGAGCACGCGACAATATGCTCTTGGCACGCAAGTGCACGAAAACACCGGTGGCGCCCACATGTCGGCCTAAGAGTCCTTATTCATTCTTTTTTGGAGAGCCCATCCTTTTTTTCCAGGATCTTTTGAAGCTCGGCCTAAGAGTCATAATTGACCTGTTTGGCATTGCGTTACTATTCGGCCCATATTCAACGACACCTCACTGGCCCAAACAAGTGTACATCATCGAAAAGACACTGAGCTCAAATTATATAACTTGAAAAAGGGAGATATACTCTGAACACTGGAGAATGGTGATGCCCTCATTTAGCCCACCAGTAGTTCAAGACAATAAATAGTTCGAAACAACAATATATACAACATTCAAACACTGACTAGTGACTACTACTGACATAAACAACAAGACATGATAGTTTATAAGAAGTCTTGCTACACCAGCAAAACGCACCCATCTGCAGCGCTCAGACTCTCGTGATCCAGACGAGAATGACATTCTAAACAGAAGCAACTATTACATAGTAAGAGTGACATAGACGAGGATGACCAAATGACAAGGAATATGCATAACAAAAGAAAGAACTACCCATCCAGAACCAGCAGCAAAGACAAGAAAGTCATTCGAAGAGATGATCCAACACCATCATAATTTGCAGCCCCACTTCAACGACCAGTGATCCGGAGACACCAGTACTCCACCCTTTCGATGCAACAGCCCAATTACCTATCAACCTAAAGGCTCGAACCACATCACTGCCTGTCGTAATTGAGAAATCCAAGGATCAAAGTTAATCCGGATGCCTTTGTCATTCTCACCTTATTTTGGCTGCAGGCTGTATCGTTGACAATCAGGGGAGTTTGCTCCCGAACTCCTAGGGCTCGCCGTGTAGACACATTTTTCCATAGCAAACAGAGCCTCTCTGCCATCAAGGTCCTTGCCAACGGTGATCTCCTGGTTAATCGGATAATTGAGTCCGAGAAACAGAGAGTGTGAACCAAGGCTGTTTACCCGCCTCCAACTAAAAAAATCCTAAAGGCCCCAACAAGTTGGTATCCTGCTCATAGACATAACATCCACTGTCCGGATACTCACGTATTACACGGTGCTTGTATACAGTGGGGTTTTTGCAATATAACTTTTCCGAATCATGTGTCCGAATGATCATCAGTCTTTTGCCGTCGTCTGATCAAGCGAGGAACCAGTTGTGCTTCCCTATTTTTGGCAAAGGTGGTGTGATTACAAAGGGTAGTAAATGTAGGGACACTGCATCATATCAAAAAGGACAGGCATTGTTATTGTAAGATCATCATTGTTCAGAGTATGAGTAGGATAATGCAAGAAATAGCATTGATATGTCCCTGTTGGAACTGGGAGGAAAATACAGGGAAATGTATACTGGGTTCGAAAATATAGAAGTGCCATGCATGGTTATACTCATGTTATCTTGCAATGGATTCTTCACAGGAAACTACCATGTCATGCATGTTATGTAATCATGTTCTGTCCTCACAAACAAATTCTTCAAGGTAACTAACAGACCATGCATTGTTATATACTCGTGTTCTATGCGCAAAAATTTTGTGAGGATATTACTCTAGCCATTGATTGCTGAAGGGCGAATATAGGTATGTATACATGGTAAGCATTGCAGGATTTCACTACTTCCAAATATAGAGTTCTCCATATGCACATTTACTTCCCTAATGTATGGTTAGATGAAACCAACAGTGTGGTGCATGTTTATACATCATGAAAATGAGGAAACTAACATGGCCATTGATACACACTCATATTTAGTAGTAGTATATATATTACTGTAAAATAAGGATAATATCCATATATTCCTAACCGTTTGATTATTCAGGGTACAAATTGGCTGTAATGACATGGTCACAATCGCATGAATTAACTCATTCCAAATATAGCTGATTTACGGCGTCTCTAATACATTGCCATAGTTCTACTCAAATTCTACTCAAATAGAGATATGCCAATCATCACAAAAAGTTCAAATAGTGTCATGGCGTCATCATTAACATGAGAGGAAACAACTTACACGCGCCGTCCCAGCAATACGTGGAGCCATCTGCTTTGTCGATCGCGTAGATGATGCCATTGTGTTCAATAGCATCACAGAAGTGTGTATCAGCTTTGACGATGATCCACAGCGAGTCGAGTTGTCTCCAGCTAAAGAAGGCACCGGCGTAAAGATAGGCGAGTCCGCGGTCTAACAAGGCAATTATCTTGAAGTCTACGTAATTCGCATGTCGTGTGGGCACTTGGTAGATTACAATCTTCTGCAAAACAAGGTCCGTGCAACTGACATAGTAATCTAGATGACTTGGACCGCGATGGTAATACTCTATATAATCCAACGGAGGAAGGATAATCTCATGGGAGGTCTGGAAGTTCACGAGCACCAACTTTTTACCGTCTTCTCTGAAGGCAACCATCCAGTGGGAGTTCATGCCGACCCAGTATGTACCTGCCAAGAAGTTTTGGGCAATGCTGATCGGATCGATTTCGAGGGAAATGATGTACGGCGACCCACTACATACCTGCAAAGAAGTTTCGACTAATGGAGATCGGATTGAAGTCAAGGGGCATCATGCACGCCTCCGTATCATGGTGAGCCAATCTCGCAAGACCAGATAGCAGCAAGCAGGGTGTCTTGAAAAGCTTAGGCCTCACTTCGACGATGGCCGTGTGCATGGCCCTCGAGCATGCAGCCAGCCACAGGGCGCTCAACATATCCATACACGAACAACAAAGGTCGAGGATGTCACTGGGAAGATTGCTCCAATCGCGGCTCATATGGATGCTGCGCGGTTCGCATTCGGCCATGGTGGAGTTTGGAAGGGGGCTTGATTTACGGGGGAGAAGGATGTCAGTGCTGGAGCGGCTAGCGAGGGAATAGTGGTACTGGGGGAGGCGAGTGAGGCGACGGTACATGGGGGCACAGTGAGATGGAGACGGAGAAGGAGATGGAGATGGAGTGGTGCTATGGGAGCGGAGAGGGAGACGAGGCGAGGCACCAATGTGCTGTACATCGGCGGTGACAGACTGCACTGTGCACAGAGTGAGGCTGACTTTGGTAACCCGAACATGCCGCCTGGACTAGTGTCAGGCGCATGGTGTTGTCACTTCACTGTGAGGACCGGATGAATAGTATTTTGACCATCAAGTGTACCACAGTTGTACTACTACTACTACCAGTAGGTACATGAGTACTCCAGTATTGTATAGCGTAAATAGGTCTCCCGTGCTAGCATGCCTGTTCACTTCGTCGTTCAGGTATCATCCATATTGTGAGCAGAACCAAATTCTCGTGCATGCCCAATCAACACTCTGCCGCGATGCATGCAGTGGTCGTTCTGGTGCATCAAGGACGGCATGCAGATCGTTCCACACTTGAGAAGAGGAAAAATGGAAAGGTAGAATGCGGCAGCAGAGGAAGAGAACGCTGGCTAACGAGGCTGGGAGGGGATCGAGCAGGAAGTTAATGCTCCATGCCTAAAGGTTTTGGGAAAACCTGATTTTCATAAGGTGACTTATACTCACCTAAACGGAGGGAGTATTCCTTAACCAGAGAATGTTGTGTCTCCCACTCACGTGCTCAAAAAAAAACTATGACACATTTTTTATCTGTTTGCATAGGTCCCACCTATCAGCAAGGATGGGCACGTGCACGAACAGGTACGACTCATCAGTCTACCCGCATAGCCTTTTTGTTTAGTCTACCTAGCTGTCTAATAACTGCCTGCACGCCACTTCTCCCATTTACTTCTCCATCGGGAACCGATTCTCCTCGGCTTCTTCACCTCCCCTTCATCTTCATTTGCATCCAAACCCCACTGCGTTCACATTGTTTTAACTTCTTTAAATAATCATCTACTACTTCAGTTAGACTAGCCATCTAATCCTAGTTCTCCAAACCATAGCCCTCCGTTCCAGTGGTTCCAAATGGCGAGAGAGATCGAGATGCAGGTTTTTAGCGTCCAACATGTCCTCGTCGAAGGCTCAATGCACATAGTTGCCACCATCACCGTCCACCCAAGGGTTGTTCGGTAGTGGATCAACAATGTATCCAACTCCCTCGAAAAGGTAAAGACGAGGGTCATCGATCTCGACGCAGAGTACATGGAGCGTGCCCCTGGGAAGATCCAGCGCGCCGCCGTCCTTCAGCTGTGCTTCGAAGATGATGTTTTGGTGTACCACATCATACACTCACCCTCCATACCAGGTGAGCTTCACGATTTCTTGTCTCAGGAGGACGTATACTTCTGTGGGGCAGCCATCGAAGGGGACAAACATAAGCTGGAGCCGTACAAGCTTGATTTGAATAGCATCGCTGACCTACAAACCAGAATCAAAATTCCTGTAGAAGTTTGTGATAAACATACACCATCCCTATTCGACGTAGAAAATTTTGTGCTTGGTACAAATCTTCAGAAGGGTGACGAGACGGTGGCATTAAGGTCGTCTAGATGGGAGAATTATCCCTTGACGTACAAGCGGATAAAATATGCTGCCCTCGATGCCCGTGTGAGTTTTGAGATAGCTGCAAGGTCCAAAGAGCTTGTTGCGAAGCCGTCTCCCACAGAGAATGAGAACAAGAAGAAGAAGAAGAAGAAGAAGAAGAAGAAGAAGAAGAAGAAAAGGTTGCACCAGCAGGAGGGCATTATGGATGGATGAACTATTTCCTCTCTTGTAAAAAAAATTATTCCCTCTCGGTGTATATTGATATAGATGGACTATTTTGATGGTGTGCATGCCTTTGGAATAGAGTAGTAGCGTGGGTCCACTTGACTATAAGGAACTATTTATCCACATATATAGCTTTCTCTGCTACTCCTTCCAGTGATCGGTATGCAGTGCATGTGTCCGTAGACATGACAGATTGTCCATGGAAGTTCAACTACGTAGACCATCACGTTTCATCTCGCGATTCCCACGATGCCTCTCCAACCCACGGCACCACGCCCCCGACGTGCGCCTCACCCCTCTCGGCCGCACCGCCCCTCTACCTTTGTGTGCATGACATGTGGGCCATCTAAAATGCGGCGAGCATCAAGTTTCTACCACAGCCACCTGCGATTCCCACGATGCCGCTCGAACCCATGAAACCACACGTCCCCCGACTTGCGGCTCACCCCTCTTGGCCCCACTGCCCCTCTGCCTACGGGAGCATTACATGTGGACCAGTCACCTATCGGGTCCACATGTTATTGACTCAAAGGTAGGTGTAGTAAGGCGCTGAAGCTCAGTCCCGACGGCCCTGAGAGGGAAATGTAACTCCTACGCCAGGGCTTGTGGTGCTCCCGCAACACGAACTCATCCCAAACTCGAGATTTGTTTCTTTACTATACATGCACGCAACAATTTAATGGACATTGTAATCTCAACATGTGATGGGGAGCTCTAAATTTGAATTTGAAACTTATAAAACGAAAAGATTCAAAACAAATAAACTGGGAGAGAGGGAGTATATCGTAGGATGTGTCCCATACAAAATAAGTCCCCTGGTTTGTCACCGCGAAGATGCGGTTAGAAAGGAGCACAACGTATTCCTACTCGTACGACAACAAATCGGGCGCAGACAGCATGGTCCGCCTTTGACTGCCATGTGCAAGGTTCGTGCTATCTTATTCAATCTCACCGTGGCTCCATCGTACCAATTCATGCGGTGGCCCGTTGCATGGCTGATCCCAATGTTGGACAAAGGTTCTACGGGAATTGTTTCACCGTTGTAAATGTTGTGCAAATTGATGTTGGTACCCTCCCGTACATATGCAAGCCAATTTCCACTCACACCGAGCCTAACCTGTGAAACAGTGGGCAGGGGGAGAATTAGGAGATGGACACAGAAGTAGTCTTTAGAATGCATTTACTACGTGATCAAACTCATCTTACCTGCTCATCGGAGGAAATCCGAGTGCCCCTCAACGTCGGCATCTCAAGGGGCGCCAACTTGCAACTACGGCCACGCCGCTGGAGAGACCCCCAAGGAAACATCCTCGTGCGTTCCATGGAACATCAAGATGCATTTGTATGAGTAGTTTATCTTGTGAGAGAAAAGGATGAACGGGGGAAGGCCTCTAGAGACAGAGATGGACACTACTACTACCAATGTGCTGGCCCGTGCGTTGCAATGGATCCAAAGTAGTAGAATAATACTTGTTCACGTGCTTGAAATATAAACACTCTAGTTTTGATATACATGTGTCAGCAGACATGACAGCTTGTCCATGGAAGTTGAACCACGGCAACCATCACGTTTCTTGTTTCTACCACTAAGCCACTGAAGTTTGGTCCCGTGGGCCCCGAGAGGGAAATGTAACTCCTGCGGCAGGCCTTGTGGTGCTCCCACAGTACGAGCTCGTGCCAAAACTGGAATTTGTTTCTTACTACTAGTACCAACTAGTACTAGTAAGGTACACGTGCATTGCACGCATGAGATTCTAGTGGTTTGTGCATTATGCTTCTACATGTGGAGCTTTCTAGATTCTAACATGTGGCAAAATCTGGTGGAATGTAAGGTTAGGCAAGTTTGATTAACTTAGGCGAGTGTTTGATTCAAGCCACACCTTAGGCAAGCCACACTAAGGCCCCACATGACATACACACAAAAATGTGGCAAGATTCCCTTAGGCTTGCCAACTTGTTTCTCTCGTTTTGAAGAACTAATAACTTTGCCTAAGCTTAGTTGTGGCAAAGTTAGGGTCTGTTTGATTCAAAGGATTTTCATAGGATCTTTGAAGGATTAGAATCCTTAGGAATTTTTCCTACGTTGGTCATTTGATTCGTAGGATTGAATCATGTAGAATATTTTCCTAAGGATTCATTTGTACTACGTTTCACAGGAATTCTAACATGCACTCCAACCTCTTGAAAGAAATCCTTTGTTTTTCATGTGACACAATCAAACAAACTCAAATCCTATAGGGATCCAATGAACATGCCATTCCAATCCTACTTTTTTCCTATTCCTGTGTTTCTGCAATCCTATGAATCAAAGAGGCCCTTAGTCATGAATTAAGTTCAACCATGGAGTCTTCTAGATTATACATGTGGCAGAATCTTGTGGATGATATCCAACAGCCAGTAGTGCTCGGATTTGCCATCTTTGTACCGTCGGATTGGCTTCATCCAACGACCAACTTTCAAAGTTTTTCACACACTATATAGGGGGTACAGATATAGATGTGCCGGTCCGTTGCAATGGATCCAAAGTACATATATCTATTTAGTGGAGTGCACTCTAAACACATTATCTATTTATTTTTCTCTAACCTTCCGTAGCCATGCAACCAAGCCACATAAGCTTTATGGGTGCCCCCACATCATATTATTCATAATACATTGATTGAAAAAAAGATAAATCACCCAAAACAAGATCTTCCCGTTTTTTGTTCCTACGATGTTGTGCCGTGCACGTACCTACTAGTTGTATAGTGGTAGTACTAGTAATATAGTATTAGGAGTACAAACTTGGTACTAGTAGGAGTAGTACTAGTACGGAATGCTCCTACTCTATCAACGAGCCCCGTCTGACACCAATTTTCTTGGCTTCCGTGCTACAGCTAAATCTTCCCCTCGTTTCTTTTTTCCAACCCGGCGGCGGGCGGGGTGTCGGTTTGCTCAACGGCGGTCCCACATGAAAGTGAAAATGCTAGGCAACACGCCATCCCTAAGCCATGTGTCGTGCCGGACGGGCCATGTTGTACTCCCGATTCCCGGGCGTGTGGGGGTGCGACGCGAACGCGGCATGCCTTTTCCTTTTACTAGCAATGTGCTCGTGCGTTGCGACGGATCCAAAGTAGTAGAATAGTAGTATTTGTTCACAAACTTGAAAGAAATCACTATTGTTTTGATATACTCCTAATATATTACTCCCCCGTACCTAAATATTTGTCTTTTTTGAGATTTCAAATGGACTATCACATACAGATTATATAGACATTCTAGTGTTTCTAGCAAGATGCCCGCGCGTTGCACGAAGTTGATGGAAAAGGTAAGCACAACTTATAAATTGACGGATGGAGTACTAGTTACAGTGATGCATATAATTAAGCAAAGGGATCGCACATGTCTGTATTGACTGGAACGAGAATGCAACAACACAATAAGAATTAAGGCCACGATGATGCGATCGTAGTGGTGGTTACAGAAGGCAAGAAGAAAGATGGATCCACGAACGTATGACCTCCTCCTCCTCCTCAACTTAGTGCGCCGGGCCACCGATCGGCGGCTAAGGAGCGGCGGCTTTTGTGGCGAGGTCGAGGTGCTTCTTAGCAAAGGCATCCAAGGCTTCCAGTCGGTTGAGGAAGGCCAACGTCGTAGCATCCTCACTAGCCTTTTAGATACCTATGTACACGATTTCCTTGTACATGTGGATGTGTAGGTCGACGAATTCTTGCAGGGCGAGGCGCCTCGCGGCGAGCGCGACCTCTAGGTGGACATTCTTTGTGGCGTCGGCGGGCAGTCGCAGGGCCACCAGTGCTTGAAAGAGGTTCCGGCCATGGAGGCCGATTAGGATGGCAGGCAATGAGGAGCCCGGGAGCGTGGGCTGGAGGAGTACGGCGATGTCGTCCGTGAGCTTCTTGAGGATGGTGAACTTGTTGCTGGTGGCAACGATCATCTGGTCCAACTGAGAGTCGTAGTTGGCGCCGAAGGCGGCCATCCACCAGCCGGTCTCCAACACCGTCTGGAGACGATCCTCGGCGCCATGCCGCAGGCCGGCATCGTGGACCATCTGGCGTAGCCGCTGGCCGCTCACGAGCATCGCCACCATGGGTCTGGAGTGAGCTCTTTTGCGCTTAGTGTAGGTGCTTAGGCAAATGCTTAGGTGCGTACGATGTGGTAGATGCATTGGAATGGAGGGGCGCCTTTATATGAGGGCAATGAGGGCAAACTGCGTTGCATTCACATCGTGGAACCTCTTTTCCCAGACCTCCTCCCATTACTTCCCTTATGCATTAATTGAAGAAGGATGCATTGGCCGTTCAACATATCGGGAACCGCTACTCCCTCCCTCGTCTGCATTAAAGCCGTATCGGGAACTGCGCCGACCGCTGTCAAATCGAATACTCCCTCCGTCTAGGTGAGTATTAAGTCATCTTACGAAAACCAAATAGTAAACACATTGGCGTGGTGCATTAACTCTCACGTTGTTTCTTATTTTTTGACATAAATAGAGGAATCAACCAAGAAGAGATGTGGGGCTTGTATGCTTTTAATGACTTGAGACTATCAAACATGACATGCAGTGTGCAGTTCGTTGCACAAGAACAAATACAACCCACGTCAGCACACATGCATATTATATAGCATCACATCCAATGGCTATAAAAGATGAATGAGACCAAATTATATCTCATCTAGATGAGTTCTAGCAAAACTGTATTAATAATACTTAGTACTCCTGCGCCGTGTATCATATATTAGTATCATGTAGTACTTTATTTATTTATGAGGTATCCAGATGGCACTGCACCGCCAAGAAAAGAGGGTAACATCAAAATTATGGACTACTTTTTTGAGTATGTTGGTAAGGTCCGGTCATAGTCACTTGTTGAAATCTCTAAAAAGACAAATACTCCCTCCGTCTGGAAATACTTGTCATCAAAATGGATAAAAGGAAATGTATCTAGACGTATTTTGGTTTTAGATACATATCTTTTTATCCATTTTGATCACAAGTATTTTCGGATGGAGGGAGTAGAAAACAAAGTTGGTGATGATGGTGTGCGTGCCATCCTGCAATATAGGCCGTCGGATTTATATCTAACGGATAGGAAAGAAACTATGGCAATTTTGCAAAAATATACCCACACGTCTCTCCACGTTCGTAAATAAGGCCTTCCCTCGTTCAACCTTTTCTCTCACAAGATAAACTACTCATACAAATGCATCTTGATGTTCCGTGCAACGCACGGGCAGCTAGCTTATTTCTTTTAAAATAGTTGCTACGATAATTGGGTTGAAGTGATATATTTTATGTCTGCCCCGAATGATTTCATATTCACTAGTAGTAACAAAGAAAATGTTGCCTTGTTAATTAACAGAAAACAGGGTGAAAACTATCACATGAGGCCGGTAAAAACAAGGCACACTGGGTTTAACGTCATCGTCACTACAGCTGTGCGCGCGCGAGAAGTCTACATATCGAGGGGGCTACCGAGCGAGGCACCGAGACACAATGTTTGAGGGAGAAACCAATTGACAGATTATGATCAGATCGAGTTGTCACCCTTCTGCTGTCATT
>NC_057809.1:116271984-116307231 GCF_018294505.1 Triticum aestivum | reverse complement strand
AAAAAACAGAGTTGGTGATGATGGTGTTCCTGCCATCCTGCAATATAGGCCATCCAATTTATATCCGACGGACAGGAAGGAAACTATGGCAATTTTGCAAAAAGATACCCACACCCCTCTCCGCATTTGCAAATAAGGCATTCCCTCGTTCATCCTTTTCTCCCACAAGATAAACTTCTCATACAAATGCATCTTGATGTTCCGTGCAACGCATGGCTATCTTGCTAGTATGGAGAAGAAGTTTGTGTGACACATATCTAGCTATATTAAGGGATAGGTAGATATCATATGTGTGAGAGACATTAGTGGCTGTGGGTGGGCGGAATTAAAGGGGTGGGCATGTTAGACATAGAGAGCGTGTGTGTTTCTATGTGAGAGACTTGTAGGATGGGGTAGAAAGACGAATTTAACCCTGACGGAGGGAGAGAAATACAAGAAGTGCGCGTGTGTGATTCCGATGCCCACAGGGAAATGAGATATGTATGCGTGTGAGAGAGATTGCACAATTCATTCACGTATCACTATCTAGCGATCGTGGACGTGCATTGCTTGAACATAAGTCAATATCTACTTCGTATTGTGGCCAAAGGTACAATATCGATTCAACGCTATAAAGATTGGACACTCACATATCACATTTTTTCTATGTAAATAAGCCTTTTTAGTTGTGCATGCCAAAGTTACAGTGATGTTTCTTCAAACAACCAATGTAGCTATCATGAATATGCACCATTGTTACTCTTGCATTCAAATTCATTAGTCTTCGATGATTTAAGTTTCTATTTTGAAGTAATATATGTAATATTCATATATGAATTCAATGGGCATGCAATTTATGAAATGGAGGCTATGTAATCTTATGAGGTAACACTTTTAAGTAGCTGACTACAATATCCATTTCTTTTTGTGCGCCTCTACACTAACACATCAATGCATTATGTTTAAAGTAAATACCCAATGGCACTAAATTATCTATTTACACGAGAAATACATAGGCTGAGCGTTTGATCCCTTTTTTTGTGAACGCGCCACTACACCCGCACGATTGGCCACGCCCGTGTGAGCGTCCAAGTTATCAGCGCATCATCCCGAGCTATTGTCTTTTTTCTGGGGTGGACTTCACACCAGTTATTAACTGCTGACGCATGCCCCGTGTACACAGTCTAGCATGACCTTCCCGCTAGCACGGTCCAAAATTAGTTGAAACTGGATACAAACGATCCCGCGGGCGGCAAAATCTCCCGCCTCCTTCTAAAATTTCCGCCACCTTACTCTTTAGCATGCAAAATCCCTCTTTTGTCCTTGGTGCACGGAGACCAACAGTTACAATACCGCCCTCATCTACATGATAGGTCGGGGCTGCTTTGGTAACTTCCGGTTCCCCCACTACATGACACCTCCATTTCCTCTCCCCCTCCCGCAAAAACGACAAACTCCATGATACGTCTCCGTCGTATCTACTTTTCCAAACACTTTTGCCCTTGTTTTGGACTCTAACTTGTATGATTTGAATGGAACGAACCCGGACTAACGCTATTTTCAGCAGAATTGCCATGGTGTTATTTTATGTGCAGAAAACAAATATTCTCGGAATGACCTGAAACTCCACGGAACATCTTAGAAAAAACAATAAAAAATCCTCGCCAAAGATGAAGACCAGGGGACCCACACCCTTCTCACAAGGGTGGGGGGCACGCCCCCCTACCTCGTGGGCCCCCTGGAAACCCTACGACGCCAACTCCAACTCTATATATTCGCTTTCGGAGAGAAAAAAATCAGGGAGAAGAAATCATCGCGTTTTATGATACGGAGCCACCGCCAAGCCCTAAAACCTCTCGGGAGGGCTGATCTAGAGTCTGTTCGGGGCTCCGGAGAGGGGTATTCGTCGCCGTCGTCATCATCAACTATCCTCCGTCATCAATTTCATGATGCTCACCGCCATGCGTGAGTAATTCCATCGTAGGCTTGCTGGACGGTGATGGGTTGGATGAGATTTATCATGTAATCGAGTTAGTTTTGTTAGGGTTTGATCCCTAGTATCCATTATGTTCTGAGATTGATGTTGCTATGACTTTGCTATGCTTAATGCTTGTCACTAGGGCCCGAGTGCCATGATTTCAGATCTGAACCTATTATGTTTTCATGAATATATGTGAGTTCTTGATCCTATCTTGCAAGTCTATAGTCACCTACTATGTGTTATGATCCGGCAACCCCGAAGTGACAATAATCGGGACCACTCCCGGTGATGACCATAGTTTGAGGAGTTCATGTATTCACTATGTGCTAATGCTTTGTTCTAGTTCTCTATTAAAAGGAGGCCTTAATATCCCTAAGTTTCCAATAGGACCCCACTGCCACGGGAGGGTAGGACAAAAGATGTCATGCAAGTTCTTTTCCATAAGCACGTATGACTATATACGGAATGCATGCCTATATTACATTGATGAATTGGAGCTAGTTCTGTGTCACCCTATGTTATGACTGATACATGATGAACCGCATCCGGCATAATTATCCATCACTGATCTGGTGCCTACGAGTTTTCCATATACTGGTTTACGCTTATTTACTTTCCCGCTGCTACTGTTACAATCACTACAAAATACCAAAAATATTACTTTTGTTGTCTTTACTTTTGTTGCCGCTACCACTACTATCATATTACTTTGCTACTAAACACTTTGCTGCAGATACTAAGTTTCCAGGTGTGGTTGTATTGACAACTCAGCTACTAGTACTTGAGAATATTCTTTGGCTCCCCTTGTGTCGAATCAATAAATTTGGGTTGAATACTCTACCCTCGAAAGCTGTTGCGATCCCCTATACTTGTGGGTCATCAAGACTAATTTCTGGCGCCATTGCCGGGGAGCGTAGCTCTATTCTTTGAGTCACTTGGGATTTATATCTGCTTATCATTATGAAGAACTTGAGAGATCCAAAAACCAAGATCTATCCCTCAACTACGAGGGGAGGTAAGTAACTGCCATCTAGCTCTGTACTTGATTCACCTTCTGTTATGAGTAAGCTAGCGACACCTACACCTGCTTCTGCTGTTCGTTCTGATATATCGCATGTTATTGATGATGCCACTTCTGCTATGCATGATACTTATGATGAAACTGCTTCTATGTCTTATACTACTATGCCCCTTGGTGAATTTCTTGATGAACAAATTGCTAGGGCTAGAGAAAAAGAAACCATTGAATCTGAATACGATGATGATAGTGATGATGAAAATATGCCTGTTATCCCCGAGGGCTATCTTTTTGATATGGAATCTTCTGCCGCTATTTTAGCTTGCAAAGATAGATATGAGCTTAAGAGGTTATTAATTAAATAGAACAAAGAAATACTTAGAGATAAAATGAGACCCGACCCTGCTTTTTCTACTTCACCTATTTGTGTTCCTGATAAGGATTATGAATTCTCTGTTGATCCTGATATAATTACATTGGTTGAATCTGATCCGTTTTATGGCTATGAATCTGAAACTGTTGTGGCACATCTTACTAAGTTAAATGATATAGCTGCCCTGTTCACTAATGATGAGAGATCACGTTACCTCTATATACTCAAAATATTTCCGTTCTCATTAAAGGGTGATGCTAAGATATGGTTTAATTCTCTTGATCCTGGTTGTGTGCGTTGTCCCCAGGATATGATTTATTACTTCTCTGCTAAATATTTCCCTGCTCATAAGAAACAAGCTGCTTTGAGGGAAATGTACAACTTTGTGCAAATTAAAGAAGAGAGTCTCCCACAAGCTTGGGGGAGGCTTCTCAAGTTACTTAATGCTTTACCTGATCATCCTCTTAAGAAACCCGAAATACTTGATATCTTTTATAATGGACTAACCAATGCTTCCAGAGATTACCTGGATAGTCGTGCTAGTTCTCTTTTCAGGGAAAGAACACCGGATGAAGCTGAAATTCTATTGAATAATATGTTGACAAATGAAAATAATTGGGCACCTCCTGAGCCAGCTCCTGAGCCAGCTCCTGCTCCAATTACTGAGCCTATTCCTAAACCAACTCCTAAGAAGAGAGGTGTTCTATTTCTCAGTCCTGAAGATATGCAAGAGGCAAAGAAATCTATGAAAGAGAAAGGTATTAAAGCTGAAGACGTTAAGAATTTACCTCCTATTGAAGAAATACATGGTCTTAATATACCGCCTGTTGAAGAAACTTATGATCTCAATTCTTTATTTATTGAAGAACCTCCTGACCCTGATATCCCGACACAGGTAATAAAGGTAAATTATCTCTATAGATATGATAAAGCTGAAGTTCCTCCTACTAAAATTGCTAGTCAGTGCTTGGATGAGTTTGATAACTTTATGTTTAAGCAAGACGACTTCAATGCTTATTTTGGTAGACAATTAGAAGAAAATGCTTATATGATTAGACGCTTGGGTGATTATATGGCTAATATTAAAGGTGAACTTAAACTTGTTAGCAAACATGCTTCTATGGTTACCACGCAAGTAGAACAATTGCTTAAAGCTCAAAAAGAAGTGCTTGATGAAATGAATAGTAAGGAAAATGATTATGCTGTTAGAGTGGCCACTAGAACTGGTAGAATGACTCAGGAACCTTTGTATCCTGAAGGCCACCCTAAGAGAATCGAGCAAGATTCGCAGAGAAATAATATTGATGTTCCTAGTTCTCCTAAAAAGAAGAAAAAGAAAGATGATAGAACTGTGCAAACTTCTAGTGAACCTATTGCTGAACCACCTGATAATCCAAATGATATCTCTATGTCTGATGCTGAAACACAATCTGGTAATGAACATAAATCTAATGAAAATGTTAATAATGATGTTCATGATGATGCTCAACCTAGTAATGATAATGATGTAGAAATTGAACCTCCTGTTGATCTTGATAACCCACAATCAAAGAATCAACGTTATGATAAAAGAGACTTTGTTGCTAGGAAACATGGTAAAGAAAGGGAACCTTGGGTTCAAAAACCCATGCCTTTTCCCCCAAAACCATCCAAGAAAAAAGATGATGAGGATTTTGAGCGCTTTGCTGAAATGATTAGGCCTATCTTTTTGCGTATGCGATTAACTGATGTGCTCAAAACAAATCCTTATGCTAAATATATGAAGGATATCATTACTAATAAAATAAAGATACCGGAAGCTGAGATTTCCACCATGCTTGCTAATTATACTTTTAAGGGTGGAATACCAAAGAAACTTGGAGATCCCGGAGTACCTACTATACCTTGCTCCATTAAAAGAAATTATATTTAAACTGCTTTATGTGATCTTGGAGCCGGTGTTAGTGTTATGCCTCTCTCTTTATATCGTGGACTTGACTTGAATAAGCTGACACCTACCAAAATATCTTTGCAAATGGCTGATAATCAACTGCTATACCTGTCCGTATTTGTGAGGATGTGCCTGTTGTGGTTGCAAACGTTACTATTTTAACGGACTTTGTTATTCTTGATATTCCCGAGGATGATAGTATGTCTATTATTCTTGGAAGACCTTTTCTTAATACTACATGGGCTGTTATTGATTGCAACAAAGGCAATGTCACTTTTTATGTTAATGGTAATGAGCATACGATACACTTTCTGAGGAAACAACCTCAAGTTCATAGCATCAATTCTATTGGAAAAATTCCATCGATTATATTTGGAGGTTTTGAATTTCCTGTTCCTACTGTCAAGAAGAAATATGATATACTTATTATTGGGGATGTGCATATCCCCGTTGAGGTAACTTAGAGTTATTCGAAATTTCTCCGGTTTCATGATTACCGGAATGAGTTTGTTAACAAGACTTGATCAACCTTGTTAGTGGATTCTTTTTGATGAGCATGAGATGGATGAAACTAGAAGCACAAACTTCTGTACCCTCGCTATATTTTCTGTTATTTAGTAGAAATAAAGTAAAAATAGTATTTTCCGTCTGTTTCCTGGCTTATCCATGCAATATAAAAATATCCCGAAAATAAAAATCCTCAGAATGACATGCCAATTTAATATTATTTTTCGGGAATATTTGAGGATTTACTATGCAAAAATTACCGCGGGAGGAGCTGCCACCTGGCCACGAGGGTGGTGGGCGCGCGCCCCCCTAGGACGCGCCCCCCTGCCTCGTGGGCCCACGGTGGCCCTCCTCCACTTATCCCAGCACCCATCTTCTTCCTCTGTCTCACACAAACCCGAAAAACCAACTCAAGCACGAGTTCCAGCCACTTTTGCTGTGATTTTCGATCTCCTTGCTCAAAGCACCTCTCGCAAAACTGCTTGGGGAGATTGTTCCTTGGTATGTGACTCCTCCATTGGTCCAATTAGTTTTTGTTCTAGTGCTTTATTCATTGCAAATTTATGCTGCATAGGTGACCATGTTCTTGAGCTTGCATGTCAAATTTATATGGTTCCAAGTAGTTCTAATGCTTGATATAGGCTCTGGGCACTTGTAGGAGTAGTTGCTATCAATTTTATTGAGTTTGGTTTACTTTTATTTCGAAGTTACTAAAAATTTCAGAATTTTTCAGAGAAAAACAATATGCTTAGGAAGATGTTCCAAGGTGGTTCCTCTAAGAAGCAAGGACCCAGGATTGCTATGCGCGATGCTGACGAGGATCCACCAAGAGACGCTCCAGTACGGCCTTGCGTATGGCCGTCGGAAAATTTTATGGACCGGGCGGGAATTAAAGAAGAATTCAAAGCATATTTTCACAATGTCGGTCTTGAGGATTTTGAGGCTAACAAATGCCCCCAGTATCATGATCTCACAAGTTCATTTGTGAGGAGGTGTGAGTATTCATCTTCGCGTAATTCTCCTTCAGTCATGTTTGATCTTTATGACAAATCTTATACCATGGACTTAGAGGATTTCACTTCTGCTTGCAAACTTCCATCATGGGGTAGTGTTAGGGATCCCCCTAAATTTGAATTTAGAAACTTTCTTGCTAGTATAACTGTGGGGGAATCTAGAGATATAACGCAGGCTACCATAGGGAGCATTCACTTTCCTGCTATACATTATTTTGCTCTTTTCATCGGTAGATGCATAAATGCTATGGATGAAGCATGTCACATGTGTGTACCTGATCTTAGCATTCTTAGGTGTGCTGTGTTAGGAGACCAATCTTATCATATGGGAGCCATTGTAGCTCATAGGTTGCATCATAATAGACATAATGGAGATTTCTTTGGAGGAATTTATGCAACCCTCTTAGCTCATTTTCTTGAAATAGAGATTCGTGAGGGTGATATGGAGTTGCCTCCTGCATATTTAGATTATAACTCTATGGCTTCGCACCAGTTTGTCGAGAGGCCCGAATCACCTCTCTTATATCATTTAATTTTTGATAAACGACGTGTTTTCCGTATTACTCTCCCTGCTCCTGCCTTCTTTGATTCACAGACAAAAAGAAGATATGTTATTACCAGAGAGGAGGCAGAAGAGTACGAGAGGAAAGCGGAGGCAGCTCGACTCCACGCTGCAGCTCAGCAGGCGATAACCGCTGCACAATAGTATGATCCCAACTCTTCCTCATCACAGTACGACCCCAACAACTATTATTATGGATATCAGCCAGACCAGCCGTGGCCATAGACCAACTTAGGCCAAAAGCCTAAGCTTGGGGGAGTACGTATTTCTCACCGACATTACATTTATGTTCACACACACTCATTGCTAGATGTCGGTGCTCATACTTTTCACTGTAATATCCATGCTAGTTTATTTGCTTTTTCCTGCTTTCTTCTTGTGTGTTTGTTAAACCTGAAGAAAAACAAAAAAAAATTAGTAGTAGTTTATTTTTCTGCTGTAGTAGTAATACTTAAAAAGAAAACCCAAAAATATTTCCCATTTTTCTTTTGCTTGTTGGGTGCTTTCCCATGTAAATAGTTTTATTCCTTTTCTTTTCTTTGGGGGTCAGTATGAAAGGATCGAGAAGAGGTGTCTAGAGGGGGGGGGGGGTGATTAGACACTAAGTACCAAAAGTTGCAGTTTTTAATATTCTTAAGTTTAAGTGGAGTTTAAGCACAAGTTTAACAAACACAATACATATCAAGCAAGCATGCAATGAGTATATGAGCAGCGGAAAGTAAAGCATGCAACTTGCAAGAATGTAAAGAGACGGGTTTGGAGTATTCAAACGCAATTGGAGACACAGATGTTTTTGTCGTGGTTCTGATAGGTGGTGCTATCGTACATCCACGTTGATGGAGACTTCAACCCACGGAGGGTAACGGTTGCGCGAGTCCACGGAGGGCTCCACCCATGAAGGGTCCACGAAGAAGCAACCTTGTCTATTCCATCACGGTCGTCGCCCACGAAGGACTTGCCTCACTAGCGGTAGATCTTCACGAAGTAGGCGATCTCCTTGCCCTTACAAACTCCTTGGTTCAACTCCACAATCTTGTTGGAGGCTCCCAAGTGACACCTAGCCAATCTAGGAGACACCACTCTCCAAGAAGTAACAAATGGTGTGTTGATGATGAACTCCTTGCTCTTGTGCTTCAAATGATAGTCTCCCCAACACTCAACTCTCTCTCACAGGATTTGGATTTGGTGGAAAGAAGATTTGAGTGGAAAGCAACTTGGGAAGGCTAGAGATCAAGATTCATATGGTTGGAATGGAATATCTTGACCTCAACACAAGTGTAGGTGGTTCTCTCTCAGAAAATGTGTATTGGAAGTGTAGGTATGTTCTGATGGCTCTCTCCGTGAATGAAGAGTGGGTGGAGGGGTATATATAGCCTCCACACAGAATCTAACCGTTACACACAATTTGGCAAACTCGGTGGGACCGAATGATTAAACTCGGTCGGACCGATTCAACAAACCTAGTGACTGTTAGGATTTTCGGTGGGACCGACTAGTTCAACTCGGTGGAACCGATGTGCTATGGTTAGGGTAAAACCAAAACTCGGTTTGACCGATTACTCAAACTCGGTGGGACCGATTTGGGTAATAAGCAAAACAGAGAGTTGACCAAGCAAACTTGGTGGGGCCGATTGCATATCTCGGTGGGACCAAAAATATTGCAACAGGTAACAGAGAGTTTGCAAGCCCATCTCGGTGAGACCGAGATCCCATCGGTGAGACCGAACCGATTAGGGTTTCTAGCAGTGGCTATGTTAACTAAACTCGGTGGCTTCGGATAGAAAGAATCGGTGGGGCCGAGTTTGACTTTTGGTTTAGGTCATATGTGGATGTGGGAAGGTAGTTGAGGGTTTTGGAGCATATCACTAAGCACTTTGAGCAAGCAAGCCATTAAGCAACACCTCATCCCCTCTTGATAGTATTGGCTTTTCCTATAGACTCAATGTGATCTTGGATCACTAAAATAGAAAATGTAGAGTCTTGATCTTGAAGCTTGATCCAATCCTTTGTCCTTAGCATCTTGAAGGGGTTCCACATCCTCTAGTCCATGCCACTCCATTGTTGAACTTATCTGAAACATATTAGGTAAAAGTGTTAGTCCAACAAGAGATATGTTGACATTAATTACCAAAACCACCCAGGGAGCACTTGTGCTTTCAATCTCCCCCTTTTTGGTAATTGATGACAACATACATCAAAGCTTTAGATAAAGATATAGAGAATAGCAAGTAAAGCTTTAGAAATACATGTAACATGCATAGGCTCCCCCTACATGTATGCAATCATGTGAATATTGAATATAGGAGCATGTGAATGCGTAAACATGACAGGGTAAGCAATGTGTTACATGTATCTTGGCTATATGCATCAGAGCAAATGATGTGAATGTGAGAAATGTACCTTCATGCTCATGAGTCCTTGCAAACAGTATGTACATCAACAAGAATTTCTCATTCACATGACTGTGATGCATATACTTACCTTGTGGTCTTGAGTTGGCTTAGGATGGGATGAACCTGCGCAAACAAGGTTAAATAACACAGATACACCCACTGACCAGAGCAAACAAGAGAAACCACAAGAGAACCAAGACTGGGATGACATGTAGAGTGAGTACTAAGTACCACATTGGATATAGAACATGCCCCAAAGGTAAAGATATGCAATAAAATCAGAGATTTCCTTCCCTTAGATGTCTTGCTTCCCCTAAATCTGCATGGGATATTGGGAGAAGATAGGGAACAGAAAATCAGAGCAACAAAAAATAAACAACAGAGCTTGAGCTAAAGCAAGCAACCAAACATGTCTTTCCCCTCTTAAAGACATGTGACATCTCTCCTCTTGAACACCAAGCATCTGGGGTCTTTGATGATATTACTTTCTCCTAGTTGAGAAACTCTCTCCCCCTGAGTACTCTCTCTTTCTCCCCCTATAGGAAGGATTAAGCTTTGATATGATCTCTCTCTCCCCCTTTGACATCAATTTCCAAGAAGGGCTCTTCTGGACATGTGATACAAATGGGTTGGTCCTTGAGTCACAGAGCAAAGCAACATGTCTAATATGATGCTGGCAGAGGACAAGAATCATTGAGTGGAGTTGGAGCAAACAGAAATCGGGAATAAGTGGCAAGTTGGTTTTCCTGTGATGAAATCAGTGACTCCGAGTTGTGTGCTTCGGTTGCATCGAAGGATTTCGGTTGGGCCAAAGAGAACAAACCGGTGTGACTGAGTTCATCAGAGTGAAACCACTTGTCACCTTAGCTCACTAGATAAGTAAGATCTCACAAGGATATGCAAGGAATTAACTGAAAGATTTGCAATGAATTGGATGCAGAAAATGCAGAACAAAAAGGAAAGAAAAGAAACTAAAAGTTCTAGATGAAGTTTTTTGAAATGGGAAACAAATATGCAAATGCAAAAGCACGGAGAAATACTAGAGAACTTCATCTTTCGTTTAAGCCTTTTGATGTATTCACATCTTGTCGAGTTGCTTTGACTCATGACTTGGAGTAAAGCTTCTCTAAGATGGAATAACATACCTTGGGTGGTGGTGTTGATCTTGTTCATGTAGTTGAACTTGTGTGGGTTGCTCAAGGTTGATGTAGTTCATCAAGGGTTGGGATCACCACTTGGAGTTTGAGTTCATCTACCTACATGGGTTAGCTTTGCAAGGAAGAGCACTTGTGTATACAAAATGACGATCATGAGACTCAACATGGAATTTGCCAAAGGATATGTTTGAATCGTTTCGTGCTTCCTTGTCTTCAACCATCATTGTGTAGAGACTTGGTGATGTAGAAATTGCTCAAGATGTGAGTGAGTTGCAATCTCATAGATTTAGATTCAACCTAGTACCGACACAGGTTAGATAACATGCAAGGTACAAATATATCCAAGACATATGAATAGCATCATAAGAGAAATATCGAGGATTAGTCATAGGCTCATGCCCCGCATGTATCAAATGGAGTTCCTACTCCAAGTTTGAAGCATCAATGATGTTCAATTAACCTCTCAACCTGCAAAACACTTTCTCATCAAGTGGTTTAGTGAATATCTGCCAATTGCTTATCAGTGCGAACGTGCTTAAGGTTAATGTCCCCTTTTGCAACATGATCTCGAATGAAATGATGACGAAATTCAATATGCTTAGTTCGAGAATGTTGCACGGGATTGTGAGCAATCTTAATAGCACTTTCATTGTCACATAGCAATGGAACATGTTTCACATATATCCCATAATCTTTAAGAGTTTGGGTCATCCAAAGCAATTGAGCACAACATGAACCAGCGGCAATGTATTCCGCTTTGGTAGTGGATAAGGATACCGAGTTTTGTTTCTTGGAAGACCAAGACACAAGAGATCTACCAAGGAATTGACAAGTACCCGAAGTGGACTTTCTATCAACCTTGTCTCCGGCATAGTCTGAATCGAAGTAGCCAACAAGATCAAAAGAGGACCTCTTAGGATACCAAATGCCAAAATTTGGTGTATGGATTTGGTATCTCACTATCCTTTTCACAGCCTTAAGATGACATTCTTTAGGAGCAGCTTGATATCGTGCACACATGCACACACTTAGCATAATATCGGGACGAGAGGCACATAGTTATAACAATGAACCAATCATAGAGCGATAAACCTTTTGATCAACCGGTTCACCATCTTTGGTCAAATCAAGATGTCCACTAGTAGGCATGGGTGTAGTCATACCTTTGCATTCTTGCATATTGAACTTCTTGAATAAGTCCTTGGTGTACTTCCTTTGAGAGACAAAGGTACCTTCCTTAGTTTGCTTGATTTGCAAACCGAGAAAGAATTTGAGTTCACTCATCATAGACATCTCAAACTTCTCCGACATTAGCTTTCCAAACTTCTCACTAAAATGAGGGTTAGTTGAACCAAATATGATATCATCAACATAAATTTGGCACACAAATAGTTCTCTGTTAACCCTTTTAGTAAAAAGAGTAGAATCAATTTTACCAATTTCAAAGCCTTTTTCAATAAGGAACTTGGTCAAGAATTTATACCATGCTCTAGGAGCTTGACCATAAAGGGCTTTGTGAAGTTTGTAAACATGATTAGGTTTCTTAGGATTGACGAAGCCGGGAGGTTGCTTAACATAAACTTCTTCCTCAATTTTGCCATTTAGAAAAGCACTTTTAATGTCCATTTGGTACAAGGTGATATCATGGTGATTAGCATAAGCAAGTAAGATGCGAATGGACTCAAGTCTAGCAACGGGAGCATATGTCTCACCATAGTCCATACCTTCAACTTGTGTGTAGCCTTGGGCGACGAGATGTGCTTTGTTGCGAACCACTTCTCCATCTTCATCTTGCTTGTTGCGAAACACCCATTTGGTACCAATGATGTTGTGGTTGTTGTCGGGCTTCTCGACCAATGTCCACACTTGATTTCTCTCAAAGTTGTGTAGCTCTTCATGCATAGCGTTTATCCAGTCCGGATCCTCCAATGCTTCTTCAACCATCATAGGTTCAATGCTAGAGATGAATGAGTAATGTTCACAAAAGTTAGCTAAACGAGTTTTAGAGTGAGTGATTCTCCCGGTTTGGATATCATTGTAGATTTGCTCGACGGGATGATCCTTAGCAACTCTTGCTCGAACTCGTGAAAGCTTTTGCTTGGGTCGGGGTGGAACATCCTCTTCATCTTGTGCTTCTTCTTGGCCTTCTTCATTGTTGACGTTGTCGTTCTCTTGTCGTGGTGGAGAAGGAGGTTGTTGATGTTCATCTTGGTGCACTCCCTCGTTTTCTTCATCTTGGCGTGTCCCACTTGTGGATGCTTCCGTATCAACTCTTGGTTCACCTTTTCGTGAGGTAGAAGCTTCCACTTGGACGGACGAGGTACTCTCCTTCACTTCCGTTGGACGAATCTTGCCAATGGACAAGTCTTGAATTGCTTCCGAAGGGTCTTTGTCTCCTACATCAATTGGCAATTGCTCTACTTGTGAGCCGTTAGATTCATCAAACTTCACATCTACCGTCTCTTCAACCTTTCGGGTGAAATTGTTGTAGACACGGTAAGTGTGAGAGTTTGAGCCATAACCAAGTAGGAAACCTTCATGAGATTTAGGAGCAAATTTAGAACGACGATGCTTATAAAGAATGTAGCACTTTGAGCCGAATATTCGAAAGTATCCAACTTGGGGTTTGTTACCGGTGAGGAGCTCGTATGCCGTCTTGCCGAGTAGCTTGTGAAGATACAAGCGATTTGTTGCATGACAAGCTGTCTCAACCGCTTCCGCCCAAAAGTGCTTTGGCGTTTTGTACTCATCAAGCATCGTTCTTGCCATCTCGATAAGAGTCCAATTCTTCCTTTCAACAACTCGATTTTTTTGAGGTGTGTACGTAGCCGAGAACTCGTGTGAAATCCCTTCTTCGTCAAGAAAGGTGTCCACATTTGCGTTCTTGAACTCCGTTCCGTTGTCGCTCCGACCCTTCTTGATCTTCACGTCAAACTGATTTTGGGCCTTCCTAGCGAAGTTTTTGAAGATCTTTTGGACCTGCGATTTGTCATCAAGAAAGAACACCCACGTAAATCTTGAAAAATCATCAACTATGACTAGACCAAATGAGTTACCACCGAGATTCTTGTAGGCATTTGGACCAAAGAGATCCATGTGAAGTAGCTCGAGTGGTCTTCTTGTGGTCATGATGTTCTTCACGCGGTGACTTCCTCCAACTTGTTTCCCTGCTTGACAAGCACTACAAAGTCTATCCTTGTCAAATATGACATCTTTTATTCCAAGGATATGATCACCTTTAATAAGTTTATCAAGATTTCGCATACCAACATGACCTAGTCTTCTATGCCACAACCAGCCTTTAGAAGATTTGGCAATTAAGCAAGTTTTAGGTTGAGCCTTTTTAGTGAAATCAACAATGTAAAGATCTCCTCTACGTATACCGGTAAAGACCATTTTATGATTATCTCTATGAAACACTTGGCAGTCTACTTCAGTAAATAGGACATTGAAGCCGAAATCAGCAAGTCTAGATACTGAAAGTAAGTTGTAGCCAAGAGATTCAACGAGCATGACATTTTGTATGGAGCTATCATGTGAGATGGCCACCTTACCAAGGCCAACCACCTTACCCTTTGAATTATCACCAAAAGTGACATACTTTCGAGGGCCGTCATTTTCAGCAAGCTCACGAAACATGTCTTTATCTCCGGTCATATGATCAGTACATCCACTATCAAGGACCCATTCCTTTCCTCCAGCCATGTAGCCGCGAAGATTTGCCATAAGACCAAAGTGTCTCATCGCATCATCGAGATCATAGTCACTATCATCATCATCATCATCATCATCCTTATCCGAGTATTCATGTTCAACATCATCTTGTGATTGATCAATTCCTAGAGAGGGCAATTCATTAGATAAATGATCATTTCTATAGTTATCTTTATGAATTCTAATAGCTCTGGAAATGATATTGCTAATGATTCCAACATCTCCTTTGGCACTCGTAAGATCAGTAAGCTCAAATAAGCAGTCACCAAATTTGGGATCATTGGAACTCATCTTAATCAAAGCAATGGACTTATGGAGGATTTCATCTAGATCTTTCAAGGAGTAATTAGGAAAGAGTTCCTCAAGAAATTTCCATATGGTGTAGGCACACTTAAGAGTCGGCAAACATCCAATCAAGTTTCTAGGCAAGCCTCTAGTGATAAGATTAACAGTTCTAAGATTGCGAATCATGTCAATATCTTCATCTAGTGTAGGGTGCAAAGGATCAACATGAGGTGCACAAGGGCTAGTAATGTACTTGTTCAAATGATATTCATTGAAAATCTCAAGCATTTCATTTTTCCACTCATGAAAATACTCTCCATCAAGAATAGGCACTCTATGTCTAAGACTCCCCAAAGTAGACACATCCATCTTCCTCCAATGGTGTTTAAACCAAGGCAATGGAGACCAATGCTCTGATACCAATTGAAAGGATCGAGAAGAGGTGTCTAGAGGGGGGGGGGGGTGATTAGACACTAAGTGCCAAAAGTTGCAGTTTTTAATATTCTTAAGTTTAAGTGGAGTTTAAGCACAAGTTTAACAAACACAATACATATCAAGCAAGCATGCAATGAGTATATGAGCAGCGGAAAGTAAAGCATGCAACTTGCAAGAATGTAAAGAGACGGGTTTGGAGTATTCAAACGCAATTGGAGACACATATGTTTTTGCCGTGGTTCTGATAGGTGGTGCTATCGTACATCCACGTTGATGGAGACTTCAACCCACGGAGGGTAACGGTTGCGCGAGTCCACGGAGGGCTCCACCCACGAAGGGTCCACGAAGAAGCAACCTTGTCTATTCCATCACGGTCGTCGCCCACGAAGGACTTGCCTCACTAGCGGTAGATCTTCACGAAGTAGGCGATCTCCTTGCCCTTACAAACTCCTTGGTTCAACTCCACAATCTTGTTGGAGGCTCCCAAGTGACACCTAGCCAATCTAGGAGACACCACTCTCCAAGAAGTAACAAATGGTGTGTTGATGATGAACTCCTTGCTCTTGTGCTTCAAATGATAGTCTTCCCAACACTCAACTCTCTCTCACAGGATTTGGATTTGGTGGAAAGAATATTTGAGTGGAAAGCAACTTGGGAAGGCTAGAGATCAAGATTCATATGGTTGGAATGGAATATCTTGACCTCAACACAAGTGTAGGTGGTTCTCTCTCAGAAAATGTGTATTGGAAGTGTAGGTATGTTCTGATGGCTCTCTCCGCGAATGAAGAGTTGGTGGAGGGGTATATATAGCCTCCACACAGAATCTAACCGTTACACACAATTTGGAAAACTCGATGGGACCGAATGATTAAACTCGGTCGGACCGATTCAGCAAACCTAGTGACCGTTAGGATTTTCGGTGGGACCGACTAGATTAACTTGGTGGAACCGATGTGCTAGGGTTAGGGTAAAACCAAAACTCGATTTGACCGATTACTCAAACTCGGTGGGACCGATTTGGGTAATAAGCGAAACAGAGAGTTGGCCAAGCAAACTCGGTGGGGCCGATTGCATATCTTGGTGGGACCGAAAATATTGCAACAGGTAACAGAGAGTTTGCAAGCCCATCTCGGTGAGACCGAGATCCCATCGGTGAGACCGAACTGATTAGGGTTTCTGGCAGTGGCTATGTTAGCTGAACTCGGTGGCTCCAGATAGAAAGAATAGGTGGGGCCTAGTTTGACTTTTGGTTTAGGTCATGTGTGGATGTGGGAAGGTAGTTGAGGGTTTTGGAGCATATCACTAAGCACTTTGAGCAAGCAAGCCATTAAGCAACACCTCATCCCCTCTTGATAGTATTGGCTTTTCCTATAGACTCAATGTGATCTTGGATCACTAAAATAGAAAATGTAGAGTCTTGATCTTGAAGCTTGAGCCAATCCTTTGTCCTTAGCATCTTGAAGGGGTTCCACATCCTCTAGTCCATGCCACTCCATTGTTGAACTTATCTGAAACATACTATGTAAAAGTGTTAGTCCAACAAGAGATATGTTGACATTAATTACCAAAACCACCCAGGGAGCACTTGTGCTTTCACAGTAGGAGAAGACCATAATTAAATTGTTGAAGTGGCTCTTAGATGCATTATTGTTGAATTAACCAAAGAGCCCATATTGCCTTGTCTTCTCCTGTTTATTGAATGCTCGCAGATTCCAGCTTAGTCCAATGCACATACACTCTTATTATTATTCACACCATTCGGTTGTGTAAGTGAAAGGCAATTATGATGATATATGATGGACTAACTGAGATGAGAGAAGCTGGTATGAACTCGACCTCTTTTGTTTTTGTAAATATGATGAGTCCCTCGTTCTTGATTCAGCTTATTATGAATAAACATGTTTGCAATAACAATTAGAGATCGTAGTTTCTTGTGCCATGCTTGATTAGCTATGAGTTATAATGATTTACCTTGTGTGTGAACATGCTATTGAGATGGTTATGATGTGGTATGATGGGGTGGTATCCTCCTTCGAATGATTTAAGTGACTTGACTTGGAACATGTTCACGCATGTAGTTGAAACAAATCAACATAGCCTTCACGATATTTATGTTCATGGTGGATTATATCCTACTCATGCTTGCATTCAATGTTTATTAATTTTAATGCATGTACATGGCTGTTGTCACTCTCTAGTTGGTCGCTTCCCAGTCTTTTGCTAGCCTTCACTTGTACTAAGCGGGAATACTGCTTGTGCATCCAATCCCTTAAACCCAAAGTTATTCCAGATGAGTCCACTATACCTTTCTATATGCGGTATCTACCTGCCATTCCAAGTAAATTTGTATGTGCCAAACTCTAAACCTTCAAATAAACATTCTGTTTTGTATGCTCGAATAGCTCATGTATCAACCAAGGCTGTCCTTATCTTCTATGTTAGGCGGGTTATTCTC
Source organism: Triticum aestivum (assembly GCF_018294505.1). NCBI lineage: Eukaryota > Viridiplantae > Streptophyta > Magnoliopsida > Poales > Poaceae > Triticum > Triticum aestivum. The sequence goes on along the minus strand of NC_057809.1, from coordinate 116,289,429 downwards.
AAGAGGAGTGGACTCTGCTCCTCACTCACGAGAAAATGGCTGGTCACCGGGATGCCCAGTCCCATGCTTTATGCAAACCAAATCAAAATTAATTGCAAACAAAACTCCCCCTGGGACCTGATGTATGTTGGAGGCACTCGTTGTTTCGAGCAAGCCATGGATTGATGTTTGTTGGTGGAGGGGGAGTATAAACTTTACCATTCTGTTTGGGAACCGCCTATGATGTGTGTAGCATGGAAGATATCGCCATCTCTTAGTTGTTATGTTGACAATGAAAGTATACCGCTCAAAATACAATTTATCTAGATTGCAAAACCGAGCTCTGGCACCTCTACAAATCCCTGCTTCCCTCTACGAAGGGCCTATCTATTTACTTTTATGTTGAGTCATCACCCTCTTATTAAAAAGCACTAGCTGGAGAGCACAACTGTCATTTGCATTCATCACTATTAATTTATGTTGGGTGTGACTATGATTGGATCTCTTTTACCATGAATTACAATGTCTAGTCAGTCCTTGATCTTTAAAGGTGCTCTGCATTTATGTTTTGCGGTCTCAGAAAGGGCTAGCGAGATACCATCTTGTTATATCATATTATGATTGTTTTGAGAAAGTGTTGTCATCCGAGATTTATTATTATGACTTGCTAGTTGATTATGCTATTGATATGAGTAATTATGAGACCTGAGAATTATTGCAAATGTGGTTAGTTATGATCTATGTTGAAAACTTGAATGCTGGCTTGACATAGTTACAACAACAAGAGCAACCAGAGTTTGTAGAAGTTTTTCTTTCTTTCTTTCAGTTTGTCAACTAAATTGCTTGAGGACAAGCAAGGGTTTAAGCTTGGGGGAGTTGATACGTCTCCGTCGTATCTACTTTTCCAAACACTTTTGCCCTTGTTTTGGACTCTAACTTGTATGATTTGAATGGAACTAACCCAGACTAACGTTGTTTTCAGCAGAATTGCCATGGTGTTGTTTTATGTGCAGAAAAAAAATATTCTCGGAATGACCTGAAACTCCACGGAACATCTTAGAAAAAACAATAAAAAATCCTCGCCAAAGATGAAGACCATGGGGCCCACACCCTTTTCACCAGGGTGGGGGGCGCCCCCCCCTAGGGTGCGCCCCCTACCTCGTGGGCCCCCTAGAAACCCTCCGACGCCAACTCCAACTCTATATATTCACTTTCGGAGAGAAAAAAATCAGGGAGAAGAAATCATCGCGTTTTACGATACGGAGCCGCCGCCAAGCCCTAAAACCTCTCGGGAGGGCTGATCTGGAGTCCGTTCGGGGCTCCAGAGAGGGGGATTCGTCGTCGTTGTCATCATCAACTATCCTCCATCACCAATTTCATGATGCTCACCGCCGTGCGTGAGTAATTCCATCGTAGGCTTGCTGGGCGGTGATGGGTTGGATGAGATTTATCATGTAATCGAGTTAGTTTTGTTAGGGTTTGATCCCTAGTATCCATTATGTTTTGAGATTGATGTTGCTATGACTTTGCTATGCTTAATGCTTGTCACTAGGGCCCGAGTGCCATGACTTCAGATCTGAACCTATTATGTTTTCATGAATATATGTGAGTTCTTGATCCTATCTTGCAAGTCTATAGTCACCTACTATGTGTTATGATCTGGCAACCCCGAAGTGACAATAATCGGGACCACTCCCGATGATGACCATAGTTTGAGGAGTTCATGTATTCACTATGTGCTAATGCTTTGCTCCGGTTCTCTATTAAAAGGAGGCCTTAATATCCCTAAGTTTCCAATAGGACCCCGCTGCCACGGGAGGGTAGGACAAAAGATGTCATGCAAGTTCTTTTCCATAAGCACGTATGACTATATACGGAATACATGCCTACATTACATTGATGGATTGGAGCTAGTTCTGTGTCACCCTATGTTATGGCTGATACATGATGAACCGCATCCGGCATAATTATCCATCACTGATCCGGTGCCTACGAGTTTTCCATATAGTGGTTTACGCTTATTTACTTTCCCGTTGCTACTGTTACAATCACTACAAAATACCAAAAATATTACTTTTGCTGTCTTTACTTTTGTTGCCGCTACCACTACTATCATATTACTTTGCTACTAAACACTTTGCTGCAGATACTAAGTTTTCAGGTGTGGTTGAATTGACAACTCAGCTGCTAATACTTGAGAATATTCTTTGGCTCCCCTTGTGTCGAATCAATAAATTTGGGTTGAATACTCTATCCTCGAAAGCTGTTTCGACCCCCTATACTTGTGGGTCATCACTCCACAGCTCCAGAGCATCTTACATCATGCTGTCCGTACTTAATCGCCCTTTCTCCCCTCCCCTCTCGAAACCCTAGACTGCTCATCCACCGGCATACCATAGCCCATTCACTGCCAGCGGCGTCCACCTCGCCGGATCTGCTTCTGCGGCCGCATCTACCCCTCCCACCTCCCCTAGAAACAAGTAGACTGCTCATCCACCACTGTACCACAGCCCATTCAGTGCCGTCCTTGTCCACGGCGCCGGATCTGCTTCGCCGGTACTCTCGTCAACTGCCGCGCATCTGCAGCGGCTCATTCGTACTCCCCACTAGAGACGCTTCGTCCACACCCCCCGGAGCCGCCCCACCGACGCCCCCGTCGACGGCCTCTGATCCTCTTCGCCGACACCTTCCTCAACCCTACCGGAGTAGCTTCGCCTATATCATTCTCAACCCTACCGGGGCCGCTTTGCCAACTCACAAGTCCACGGCCTCAGATCCGCTTCCTCGCACCCTCATCCAACCTACCAGAGCAGCTTCTGATGCCCCATCCACGTCCGCAGATCCACATCATTGACACCACCCTTAACCCAACCACCGGAGCAACTTCTGACGCCCCGTCCACGGCCGCAGATCCGCATCGTCGACACCATCCTTAACCCAACCACCGGAGCAGCTTCACCTACGCCCTCGTCCACAGCCATAGATCCGCTTTGCCCACACCATAGTCCACCCTACCGGAGCCGCTCCACAAACACCCTACTCGACGGTTCTAGATCTCCTTACCGGACCCCGACAGCCAGCGCAGTGTCATCACCCTCGACGTTTCTAACCTGATTCCCATAGTCTGGAGAGATGCCAAGCACCCACCACGGCCTAGGTACTTGTCACCTTTAAACCCGTCCAGCATCACCTGCCCGATGTACTTCAAATATACTAACCGGTCACTGTTACCTGTTATGCAGCTGGCAAAAACTACAAGGACGATGTTTCTTCTAGATCTAACAACTTGGCCAACCAAGATCCTGGACTGAGGCATTGCTATGATCTTGTATGCGCGTCTCTCTCTCTCTTGTATTGTTCTGTGCCTGCCAGCGTGCTTTGCTAGGATTTTCGACCAACAATCCCTTTGTGCAGACAATGATTTCTACTACTGGCTGCTAAATTAGATATGTAGATGTCATACATGATACTACCTCGTACCTCCGTTCCTAAATATAAGTCTTTCTAGAGATCCCACTATAGGCTACATACGGAGCAAAATGAGTGAATCTACACTCGAAAATGCATCTATATACATCTGTATGTGGTCCATACTGGAATTTCTACAAAGACATATATTTAGGAACAGGGACAGTACATTACACAAAATCGTAGGTGGCATGTAGGAATTCCAGTGCACTACATTAGGCTCCCTTAGAGTGCCTGCTAGTCCAGCATATAGAGTCATGGCTAGTTTATGGTACGCACACAATTGTTAATTGGTGGTTTAAATATGCGCAAGGGATATGCAATGTAGTATCATGTTGAGATGTCTGAAATTAGCCGTGTCAACTTGTAGATAGGGTTACACAATGAAAAAGTACAAGATGTATGTGGCAATTTCATGGAACATCACAAAAAGGAGAGGCAGCGGTGAGCCTATATAGTGTGCCATGGTACATCACTCCTCCATTGCAATCATCGTGACATGTTATTTGTATGTCAGTTCTATTAGCCAAGTTTCTTAGGGACAATTATTACGAGTTATCCTAAGAAAATAAGCACCTGTGAATATAAGCTCCATGTAATAAGCCAACCAGTTCTTTTCATTGCGTTTTCAGTTTATCTTTGGTATGATCAGTGGAAAGTCTAGATTGCATTATATTTTTTCATTTTGCTGCCCATATGGAAATTAATTTGACTTGCAAACATCACAAATTGAACCCAGTGCAGTAATTAATATGATAGGAAAACAGACCATCACTATTTGCTCAAAATGCAAATACAAAGATACCATCTACTTGGCACAATCTACTTTGGTCAATGTTTTCCATAGAGATCCCATTGCCTAATTTAAACGAAGAACGCATGACCCACATTTAAATGAAGAACAATTATTTATTGAAATTCAATGGTCCAAGTGGCTGGTTATTATCGTATAGCAGCACCACCTGAAAGCATCATATAGCAGCAGCAGCTCATAGCAACTCATCATGCAGCAGCAGCAGTCTGCAATTCATCATATACCAGCAGCAGCTCATAGCAATTCATCATATAGCAGCAGGAGAAGCTCATAGCAATTCATCATATAGCAGCAACATGAGCAGCTCATAGCAATTCATCATATAGCAGCAACAGGAGCAGCTTGTAGAAACTCATCATATAGCAGCAGCAGGAGCAGCTTGTAGCAACTCATCATATAGCAGCAGCAGCTCATAGCAATTCATCATATAGCAACAACATGAGCAGCTCATAACAATGCATCATATAGCAGCAGCAGAAGCAGCTCATAGCAATTCATCGTATAGTGGAAAGGGGAGAGGAGATGCAAGCGGGCAGGGCATTGAATGCTTGCATGTTTGTTTTTACTTGAGGGTCAGGTGTGACACGGGCGTCAGCAGTTGCATTTTGAGTGTAATATAGGCAGACAACAGAGTAATTTCACTATTCCCCTTCCCTTCAATTTTTAGTGAGGATCTACCTGAAACACCCCCCTCCAAAGCGAAATTAGTTAAGCCCAAGCCCATAACTCAAAAATGACTTCTTTACATCTTTTATGGCTTATTTTGACAATATGCCCTGAAAAGGCGGAATCGATCTGGCCCTTAACCTGCAATTCAATTGTGCGTGCAATGATGAATCACTCCTGCGTGCTATCTGTACATTTAGGCATCATCATACATGGCATAACCTAATACATGTGCATTCCATTGTAGAATCTGGAACATGCAATGTTTATGTTAGTTCATACGTTGCACATGATGTTTAAATGCCCCTTAAATCTGGTCAGTCAAGTGATGGTCTTTAAGCCTCCTTCTTTGCTTCTTTTCTTGATATGTAAGATTTGCTCACACATCTGTTCAATTGCTTGTTTGCATCAGCCAGCCATACTAGGACTGTTTGCTTTGATTACTTGCTGTTCTTGACATAACACTCTAACAGAGCTTGTCAACGATTTAAACACTAATGGCTGGTGTAGTGGGGCCTTGTCTAACTCATAGGTGACATAAATGTTTGGGTGTACACTACAGTAGGCTCTCCAAGAGTACCTGGAGATCCAGTTCGAAGGTATGCCTAGTTTTTACATAGTGCAGACATAGTAAATGCTCATTTCATTGTGTGCAAGTGCAAGAGATGCGGCATGTTTCATTATGTGGTGTTTTTTTGTTATAATCTCATTCTTTTGTGTTCACAGACTGGAAAGTATGCATATTTATCTTCCAAGGAGACGAGTAACTAGTTTGTGTCACCTTGCAGAGGGGGTGCAATGAAGATAAGATTGAGGATTTCCATGTACAAGATGTTAGGAAGGAGCCTTGCAAGAGAAGTAGGAGCTGCGCTGAGCCTCTTCAACCTGCTAAGGTAAGTCACTGTATGCAACTCAACAGTTCAATTCCTTGTTTGTTTCAGGCATAGTTAATTTTCTCTTTTCAATTGCTTTATTTGTCCTCAGTTAATGAGATGCCCAAATAATCATGCCTGATGTTCGGTACTTGTATCACTATTAGTTGACATAATTAAAGGCCTTACTATTTAATTAATCTGCCGAAGTGTGCCTGAAGCTTTGAAGTCTATTAACCAACCATTATTGCATGAGGCTCACAATCTAGTTTATACTACGCTAATGATTGCATAGTTTTGCCTGCTGTAGTATGTTTGTATGAAACCCTCTGCTGTTCAGTATGCTCCCTAAGACTTTAATTGAGGCACAGAATGGCCAACTGCTTGCTTACTTATAAGCAACATGCTGTCTAAATTTGTAACTTGTCTGTGTTTTCGATTGGGCCCCAACATCATGCTCCTCTGGTGAGCTAAGAGGGATTTCTGTATGCAGGCTGCACATACTATCTTTTTATAACTTTTAAAATATCACCTGCTTATGCTTCATGACGTGTAACATTTTTTTGAAAGTGACGTGTAATATTATTGTTAGTCCTGTTTTGCCATGTAGTACAAAATAGTGTCTTGTTCGCTTCACTGTTGTAACTATATTTTTGCCCTAGTCATGTGTACTTACAGAAACATTTCAGGATGAAGTGACATCAACACAAAGATCTGCGAGCAGTGCGGCATGGCCGTTACCGAATGATTATGGATTGGAATTGGAATGTGCTGATGTTCTCGAGCATCAACTAGAGGTGGCAAGACAACGTGTACATGATTGTCAATGTACAATCAACAAGTTGATACTGGTCATGCAGGTATTAGATGCAGGAGTCAAAAAATGAAACAAGACACTGAGGTAACCATGAAGGAATTGGAGATTTTGCAGACTAAAATTTGTGCTATCTGAATCCGGCCAATCCTATTTTCTGAAGAGATTATAGTTCAAATGGAGTTAAGTTGATGCGCGTCCATGATGTATGAGATGTATTTGCCCAGTGTATGTAATTTGCTGTTTGTGTATGCTTTATTATCACCTGTGCCGAACCATAATGCCCAGTGGGTATAATCGGCTGTAATTTCTTTATTGTATAGTGTAGGATTATTCTACCTTTCTATGCCTTGATCTCTTTGTTGTAATAGTGTAGGCTTTTTAGAGGTGATAGTATTGAGTAGGATAATTCTTTGTATATGCTATATCGTTCAAACGGGGGCTAATTCGCCCGACCATGGCCCTTCACGGCCATCGGATCCATGGGCTTTCTACGTCTTGTAGGATCCATGGGCCTTCTATGTCTCGTAGGATCCATGGGCCTTCTACGTCTCGTAGGATCCATGGGTCTTGTATGTTTCGTAGGATCCATGGGCCGCCGGCTCATTTATGGGTCTTGTACGGGCCTTTAATGGGCTGTATATGGGCCTTTAATGGAAATCGTACGTTTTATGGGCTGACCATAACGGGCTGTTAATAGGCCGTATTTGGTGATGCTATGAAAATGGCCCAACAGACTAACGGTCCGCAAACGGGCCGACTGTAACGACGGGCTGAATTTGGCCCACAAACAGAAAATGACAGTAACGGGCCGTAAGTAACCGAATGCTGCAAATGAGCCCAAGAATAAATGTGCCCTCAGAAGGCCGAAAGTTAACTTGGGCTGGTAACGGCACAACGGAATAACGGGTCGTTAATGGGTATAAAGTGATACACTGTTCATTACAGGCCAGTTTCACCATGGGCCGTTAATGGGTGTAAAGTAATACACTGTTCATTATGGGCCAGTTTTAGCACGGGCCGCTAATGGGCCAAGAGTTACAAAGGGCCTCATATGGGCCAAAAGACATCATGGGCTATACATGGGCCAGAAGTGAAAACAGGCTGGAATCATATTGGACGGCCCAGATGACGCTATTGGGCCTAATTCGGATAGGGCGTAATGGGCCTTGGGTTAGCGGGCTGTAAATGGGCTATATGTGAACAGGCCGTTAACAGGCTTTCCATGGGCCGGCCCGCCAGCTTTTGACCAAGTCAAATGGGCCGGCCTTTTCACAGGAATGGGCCACTGTTGGGTCGTGCCACGTGTCGACGTATCATAGGCGCCTTCTGTCCAATGAGTGGATGACATCTGTCCCAACGATGAGCCGACACGTGTTTCCTCTAGCCAATGATGATTTTACACGTGGAAAATCCCCATTGGTCGGGGCTGTTAACGGGTTATCGGATCCAAAACCCGACCCGAATAGCTTAACGGCGTTCTGTTACGGTGGATGCCACGTGTCGGTCACCCTTGACGAAAGCACTTCTGTGACACACGATTTATTGTCATGGAAGTGGACACTTCGGTGATGATAATTTTGCTAATGTCATGGAACACTTCTACGACAACACATGTATGACTATCTTGATTCTGTCATAAATTTGTCATGGATGTACATGCATGACAAAAAAAGCGACCTACTGTGACAAACACGTATCATCACGGAAGTGTATTTTTTTGCAGTGCACGAGGGTGGAGGGCGCGCCTGGGGGGGGGGGGTAGGCGTGCCTCCCTACCTCGTGGCCTCCTCTTTTCTTTATTGACGTAGGGTCCAAGTCTCCCTGGTCTTGTTCATTGAGAAAATCACGTTCCCGAAGTTTTCATGCCGTTTGGACTCCGTTTGATATTCCTTTTCTCCGAAACCCTAAAACAGGCGAAAAACAACAATTCTGGGCTGGGCCTCCGGTTAATAGGTTAGTCCCCAAAATAATATAAAAGTGGATAATAAAGCCCAATAATGTCCAAAACAGTAGATAATATAGCATGGAGCAATCAAAAATTATAGATACATTGGAGACGTATCAAGCATCCCCAAGCTTAATTCCTGCTCGTCCTCGAGTAGGTAAATGATAAAAATAGAATTTTTGATGCGAAGTGCTACTTGGCATAATTTTAATGTAATTCTTCTTAATTGTGGTATGAATATTCAGATCCAAAATATTCAAGACAAAAGTTCATATTGACATAAAAATAATAATACTTAAAGCATACTAACAAAGCAATCATGTCTTCTCAAAATAACATGGCTAAAGAAAGTTATCCCTACAAAATCATATAGTCTGGCTATTCTCTATCTTCACCACACAAAATATTTAAATCATGCACAACCCTGATGACAAGCCAAGCAATTGTTTCATACTTTTGACATTCTCAAAACTTTTTCAATCTTCACGCAATACATGAGCGTGAGCCATGGATATAGCACTATAGGTGGAATAGAGTGGTGGTTGTGGAGAAGACAAAAAAGGAGAAGATAGTCTCACATCAACTAGGCGTATCAACGGGCTATGGAGATGCCCATCAATAGATATCAATGTGAGTGAGTAGGGACTGCCATGCAACGGATGCACTAGAGCTATAAGTATATGAAAGCTCAAAAAGAAAACTAAGTGGGTGTGCATCCAACTTGCTTGCTCATGAAGACCTAGGGCAATTTGAGGAAGCCCATCATCGGAATATACAAGCCAAGTTCTATAATGAAAGATTCCCACTAGTATATGAAAGTGATAATATGAGAGACTCTCTACTATGAAGATCATGGTGCTACTTTGAAGCACAAGTGTGGTAAAAGTATAGTAACATTGTCCCTTCTCTCTTTTTCTCTCATTTTTTTATTTGGTCCTTTTCTCTCTTTTTATGGCCTCTTTTCTTTCTCTTTTTTTTATTTTTCGTCCGGAGTATCATCCCGGCTTGTGGGGGAATCATAGTCTCCATCATCCTTTCCTCACTGGGACAATGCTCTAATAATGATGATCATCACACTTTTATTTTTCTTACAACTCAACGATTACAACTCGATACTTAGAACAAAATATGACTCTATGTGAATGCCTCCGGCGGTGTACCGGGATATGCAATGATGCATGAGTGACATGTATGAAAGAATTATGAATGGTGGCTTTGCCACAAATACGATGTCAACTACATGATCATGCTAAGCAATATGACAATGAAGGAGTGTGTCATAATAAACGGAACTGTGGAAAGTTGCATGGAAATATATCTCGGAATGGCTATGGAAATGCCATAATAGGTAGGTATGGTGGCCGTTTTGAGGAAGCTATATGGTGGGTGTATGATACCGGCAAAAGGTGCGTGGTATTCGAGAGGCTAGCAAAGGTGAAAGGGTTAGAGTGCGTATAATCCATGGACTCAACATTAGTCATAAAGAACTCATATACTTATTGCAAAAATCTATAAGTTATCAAAGCAAAGTATTACACGCATGCTCCCAGGGGGATAGATTGGTAGGAAAAGACCATCGCTCGTCCCCGACTGCCACTCATAAGGAAGACAATCAAAAAATAAATCATGCTCCGATTTCATCACATAACGGTTCACCATACATGCATGCTACGGGAATCACAAGCTTCAACACAAGTATTTCTCAAATTCACAACTACTCAACTAGCATGACTTTAATATCACCATCTCCATATCTCAAAACAATTATCAAGTATCAAACTTATCATAGTATTCAAGACACTCATAAGAAAGTTTTATTATTAATCTTGTATACCAAGCATATTAGGATTTTAAGAAAATTACCATACTATTTAAGACTCTCAAAAGAATCTAAGTGAAGCATGAGAGATCAATAGTTTCTATAAAAAAATCCACCACCGTGCTCTAAAAGATATAAGTGAAGTACTAGAGCAAAATTATATAACTCAAAAGATATAAGCGAAGCACATAGAGTATTCTAACAAATTCCAAATCATGTATGGCTCTCTTCAAAGGTGTGTACAGAAAGGATGATTGTGGTAAACTAACAAGCAAAGACTTAAGTAATACAAGACGCTCCAAGCAAAACACATATCATGTGGCAAATAAAAATATAGCTCCAAGTAAAGTTACCGATAGAAGTAGACGAAAGAGGGGATGTCTTCCGGGGCATCCCCAAGCTTTGGCTTTTATGTGTCCTTAGATTATCTTGGGGGTGCCATGGGCATCCCCAAGCTTAGGCTCTTGCCACTCCTTGTTCCATAATCCATCAAATCTTTACCCAAAACTTGAAAACTTCACAACACAAAACTTAAAGTAGAAAATCTCGTGAGCTCCGTTAGCGAAAGAAAATAAAATACCACTTCAAGGTACTGTAATTAACTCATTATTTATTTATATTGGTGTTATAACTACTGTATTACAACTTCTCTATTGTTTATAAACAATTTTACTAGCCATAGATTCATCAAAATAAGCAAACAACGCATGAAAAACAGAATCTGTCAAAAACAGAATAGTCTGTAGTAATCTGTAGCTAGCGCAAGATCTGGAACCCCAAAAATTCTAAAATAAATTGATGGACGTGAGGAATTTATCTATTAATCATCTTAAAAAATAATTAACTAAATATCACTCTCCAAATAAAAATGACAGCAGTTATCGTGAGCGCTAAAGTTTCTGTTTTTTACAGCTAGTTCAACAAGACTTTCCCCAAGTCTTCCCAACAGTTCTACTTGGCACAAACACTAATTAAACACAAAAAACACAACCAAGACAGAGTCTAGATAAATTATTTATTACTAAACAGGAGCAAAAATCAAGGAATAAAAATAAAATTGGGTTGCCTCCCAACAAGCGCTATCGTTTAACGCCCCTAGCTAGGCATAACAAGCAAGGATAGATCTAGGTATAGCCATCTTTGGTAGGTAATTCTTCGATGAGGCATCTACCATCTTTAGGAATTTCTTTCTTTTTATTAATTATCAAACTTTTAGGCACAAGACGAAAAATTCATTTGTAACAAATGGTTCCTTAATGATAGCAAAAAGATTGGGATGAATACTTATAGATTTGAGATCCACATTTTCCTTACTTGAGGATCCACCCTTATTTTTAGGAACATACATAAGCTTGGCAATTTTAGTGGGAGGACTTGGAGTATTCTTTACGGAAGAAAAAGCGTTCCCAGGTTGGTGATAATACCCTCAAGTTTATCGATCCTAGTGGAATCGTGATTTATTTTCTCATTAACTATGGGTTTCTTTTCTTTAATATTTTTCAAAGTAACTCGTACTTTAGATCCATATTGAGAGATTCGGTTGTGGATCTTTTTATCCAAATTTTCAATTAACTCTATGGTAGCAACCTTATTTTCAATAATTTCAAGCCTTTGCATTACATGCTCTAAAGTTAATATAGTTCCATTAACCAAGAGAGGGGGTGAGCCAAATAAATCTAACATAGCATTATAAGAATCAAAAGTATGGCTACCCAAAAAGTTCCCTCCGGTAATAGTATCAAGAACATAACGGTGCCAAGGAGTAATGCCTACATAAAAATTGCAAAGGAGAATGGAAGTAGATTTCTTCCTAGTAGATCTATTTTGAGCATTGCAAATTCTATACCAAGCATTTTTTACATTTTCTCCCACCCTTTGCTTAAAGTTTAGAATTTCATTTTCGGGAGACAACAGAGAAGATAAGGGACTAGCCATAACGACAAGCAAACAAACTAACACACAAGCAAACAAAAAGCAAGCGGGAAAAAAAGAGGGAAACGGGAAAGAGAGGGAGGATAGAGAGAGAGGGCGAATAAAACGGCAAGGGTGAAGTGGGGGAGAGGAAAACGAGAGGCAAATGGAAAATAATGTAATGCGGGAGATAAGGGTATGTGATGGGTACTTGGTATGTTGACTTTTGTGTAGACCTCCCCAGCAACGGCGCCAGAAATCCTTCTTGCTACCTCTTGAGCACTGCGTTGGTTTTCCCCGAAGAGGAAGGGATGATGCAGGAAAGTAGCGTAAGTATTTCCCTCAGTTTTTGAGAACCAAGGTATCAATCCAGTAGGAGGCTACGCGCGAGTCCCTCGCACCTGCACAAAACAAATAAATCCTCGCAACCAATGCAAATAGGGGTTGTCAGTCCCTATAAGGCCACTTACGAGAGTGAGATCTGATAGATATGGTAAGATAATATTTTTGGTATTTTTATGATAAAGATGAAAAGTAAAATAAAGGCAAAGTAAATAGCAAAGGAAATAACTAAGTAGTAGGAGATTAATATGATAAAGATAGACCCGGGGGCCATAGGTTTCACTAGTGGCTTCTCTCGAGAGCATAAGTATTCTACGGTGGGTGAACAAATTACTATTGAGCAATTGACAGAATTGAGCATAGTTATGAGAATATCTAGGTATGATCATGTATATAGGCATCACGTCCGAGACAAGTAGACCGACTCCTGCCTGCATCTACTACTATTACTCCACTCATCGACCGCTATCCAGCATGCATCTAGAGTATTAAGTTAAAAACAGAGTAACACCTTAAGCAAGATGACATGATGTAGAGGGATAGAATCATGCAATATGAAGAAAACCCCATCTTGTTATCCTCGATGGCAACAATACAATACGTGCCTTGCTGCCCCTATTGTCATTGGGAAAGGACACCGCAAGATTGAACCCAAAGCTAAGCACTTCTCCCATTGCAAGAAATATCAATCTAGTAGGCCAAACCAAACTGATAATGCGAAGAGACTTGCAAAGATAACCAATCATACATAAAATAATTCAGAGAAGATTCAAATATTATTCATAGATAGACTTGATCATAAACCCACAATTCATCGATCTCAACAAACACACCGCAAAAAGAAGATTACATCAAATAGTTCTCCAGAAGAGAGGGGGAGAACATTGTATTGAGATCCAAAAAGAGAGAAGAAGCCATCTAGCTACTAACTATGGACCCGTAGGTCTAAGGTAAACTACTCACACTTCATCGGAGGGGCTCTGGTGTTGATGTAGAAGCCCTCCGTGATTGATGCCCCCTCCGTCGGAGCTCCGGAACAGGCCCCAAGATGGGATCTCGTGGATACAGAAAGTTGTGGCGGTGGAATTAGGTTTTTGGCTCCGTATCTGATCGTTTGGGGGTACGTAGGCATATATAGGAGGAAGGAGTACGTCGGTGGAGCAACAGGGGCCCCACGAGGGTGGAGGGCGCGCCTGGGGGGGGGGTAGGCGCGCCCCCTACATCGTGGCCTCCTCTTTTCTTTCTTGACGTAGGGTCCAAGTCTCCCTGGTCTTGTTCGTTGAGAAAATCACGTTCCCGAAGGTTTCATTCCGTTTGGACTCCGTTTGATATTCCTTTTCTTCGAAACCCTAAACTAGGCAAAAAACAACAATTCTGGGCTAGGCCTCCGGTTAACAGGTTAGTCCCAAAAATAATATAAAAGTGGATAATAAAGCCCAATAATGTCCAAAACAGTAGATAATATAGCATGGAGCAATCAAAAATTATAGATAGGATGGAGACGTATCACTACCCAGATGGAGTCATAACCTAATCGTGTCATGGGTAATTCAGTGATAAAGTCCATGCCAAGTTTATCCCACTTCCATTCAGGTATCGGCATAGGTTGTAATACTCTGGCAGGCTTCTGGTGTTCTGCCTTCACTCTCTAACATACATCACATACTGCTACATACTCGGCAATATCCTTCTTCATACCTCTCCACTAGAAACGTTCCTTCAAATCCAAATACATCTTAGTGTTTCTGGGGCGAATCGAGTATGGCTAGTCATGAGCCTCCTGAAGTATTAACTTCCTGATCTCTGCATCATTGGGCACATAAATACGATCCTCGAACCATAAAGTTTTGTGCTCATCCTCACGAAAACCCTTGGCTTTTCCTTTGCTCATCCTCTCCTTTATCTCAGCAATTTCCTTATCATCCTTCTAAGCTTCTAGAATCTTTCCCATTAATGTGGACTGAACCTCCATTGTTGCAACAAATCCTCTTGGAACTATCTCCAAACAAAGTTCCTTGAGATCGTCGACTAACTCCTGCGGTAATCCTCCTCTTACGAGGGTATTGACATAACTCTTGCGGCTCAAAGCGTCTGCTACAACATTGGCCTTTCCTGGATGATAATGTAGCTTCATATCATAATCTTTTTTAGTTCCAACCATCTCCTCTGCCTGAGATTCAGCTCCTTCTGCGTGAAGATATACTTCAAACTCTTGTGATCCATGTATACATCGCAACGGTTTCCAATCATAAAATGTCTCTAAGTCTTGAGCGCATGCACTACGGCTGCTAACTCCAAATCATGCGTGGAATAATTCAATTCATGCAGTCGAAGCTATCGTGAGGCATATGAAACAACTCTTCCGTCTTGCATAAGTACCCCTCCAAGTCCCAAGCGAGAAGCGTCGCAATATACTTGGAAATACTTGCGTATATCTGGATGGATCGGCACTGGGGCTGTAACCAAACGTTTCTTCAACTCCTCAAAACTGGCCTCACATTCCTCGGTCCATTTGAACTTGTTGTCTTTCTTAAACAACTCTATGATGGGTTTCACAATCTTGGAAAAATTCTCAATGAACCTCCTATAGTATCCTGCGAGTCCCAGAAAACTGCGGATCTCTCCAACCGAGGTGGGTGCCAACCACTCAGTAATAGACTGAACCTTGGTAGGGTCTACTGCTATACCTTCTCCTGATATAACATGCCCAAGAAATCCAACTTCTTTCAACCAAAACTCAAATTTGCTGAACTTGGCATATAGATGATGTTCTTTGAGCTTCTCGAGAACTAAGCGCAAATGCTCCTTGTGTTCCTCTTCATTCTTCGAGTACACCAATATATCATCAATGAACACCACAACAAACTTATCCAAGAACTCCATAAACACCTTATTCATCATACTCATAAAATAGGTAGGGGCATTAGTCAATCCAAACGACATGACCGTGTAATCATATAGCCCATACCTTGTGGTAAAAGCTGTCTTAGGTATATCCTATTCTCGGATCTTCAACTGGTGGTATCCTGATCGAAGATCGATCTTGGAGAATACTTTGGCTCCCTGCAGCTGGTCAAACAAATCATTGATCGTCGGTAGTGGATACTTGTTCTTGATAGTCACTTCATTCAGTGCACGATAATCAACAACCATTCTCAAAGATCCATCCTTCTTCTCAACTAAGAGCACTGGGGCTCCCCACGGTGATGAACTTGGTCGAATATAACCTTTCTCCAATAATTCCTTAATCTGCTTCTTAATTTCCTCCAGATCATTTGCGGGCATCCGGTACGGTCTCTTTGATATAGGTCCGGTGCCTGGCAACAACTCTATCAAAAATTATATGTCCCGATCTGGTGGCATGCTTGGTAATTCCTCTAGAAATACATCCAGGTAATCCTTCACCACAGGCACTTCTTCCCGAACAACTCCCGAGACTGAATTTACTTGGGTCCTCTTGGCGCATGCCTAGATACATACTTGTTCCTTTTTCCTTGAGGGGTGGTGAGTAGTATCAACTTGCTAGCACAGTCGATGTTTCCCCCATACTTTGATAGCCAATCCATGCCTAGTACCACATCCAATCCTTGTGACTCAAAAATTACTAGGTCTGAGGAAAAAATGTGGCTACCAATGGTAATGGTAACCGATCACACCATCGGCTGGCCATATACTCTGCTCCTGGTGAGCTTACTAACATGGGTGACCTAAGGGCTAAGGTTGGAACTTAAACTTTTCCAAAAATCCCCTTGATATGTATGAATGCGATGCACCAGTGTCAAAAAGAATGAGAGCGGGAAATGACTTAATAAAAAACTTACCAATCACTGCGTCAGGCTGCTCTTCAACTTCTTCCACATTGATGTGGTTCACCTGACCTATGGTGAAAGGGTTTGGCTTCTTCCCTGAGCTTCCATTGCCATTTTCATTCTTTGCATCAGGACACTCGGTGGCGTAGTGTCCAGTCTTCCCGCACTTGAAACAAGTAATGTGACTTAGATCCTTCTTGCCGGGTGTAGAGGGGTTGAAACGGTTCTGACCGTTGTTTCCTCCATTCCCATTACCATTCTTGGGTCCATTATGGTTATGTGAGCTTCCTGCATTGTGAGTATGGCCTCCATGGTTATGATGGGTATGTCCTCCCGAGTTTGGGGTAAAACGAGGCTTCTGCTGAGCTCCAGAATTGTACTTCCCCTGTCCACACTTCCTTTTGCGGCTCTCTATCTGCTACTGCTTGCCTTCAATCATGAGGGCCCTATCTATCAACTCCTGGTAGTTGGCAAATATTGCCACCATTAACTACATACTCAGCTCGTCATTCAACCCTTCCAGAAACTTCTCCTGCTTCGCGGCATCTGTGCCACATCATCTGGGGCATAGCGAGCTAACTTACTGAACTCATCCACGTACTGCCCCACGGTACGATTTCCCTGGCGTAAGTTGCGAAAATCATGCTTCTTCATGCTCATAGCTCCGGTTGAGACATGTGCAATGCAGAATGCTTGCTGGAACTGATCCCAAGTTACATTGGCTATGGGGAAAGTGGCTGTGTAATTCTCCCGCCATGAGGCTGCGGGTCCATCCAGTTGGTGTGCGGCAAAGCGCACCTTCTTAGCATCTGTGCACCCTGCGGTGGTCAGCTCCCTTCCAATCTTGCGGAGCCAATCATCAGCAACAATCGGCTCGGTGCTACTAGAGAACACTGTCGGATTCAACCTCAAAAAATGGGCTAAGTTGTCAACTGGAGGTGGTGGCGGTGGGTTGTTGTTGTTGTTGTTGTTGTTGTTGTTGTTGTTGTTGTTGTTGTTGTTG
>NC_057809.1:116264454-116271613 GCF_018294505.1 Triticum aestivum | reverse complement strand
GGTCACGTCTCGGAGGCGTCTGATAGGTTTAGAGGGGTGAGAACTGAATAGAGTGAGGTCTACAGAGAAATCACTACCCATATGCACATGAGACAAACACATTCATGTCACACCACTCAATTCAAACAAGATCATACAATCGATCTAAACTACCATTACAAAATACTCGGACTATGTAACATCCCAATTTTCAATTTGGATGTTATACATAGGTCATCATATGCATATCATATTTTAATTGCATTTTGTTTGTGATTCTAGAAATCTTAAGCAACTCAAGGACCCAATGAGAGAGTTGGGGATTTCATTTATTTTCATATTTGACTTTTTCTCAAATTGGAAAAGAGGGATCATTTTGATTTTAATATTTTTTCTCTCCAATTATTTCCAATATTAAAGATAAGAGAGGGAAGATAATATGACTTCTTAAAAAAAGAGGAATATTGGAGGTAAAATTTTAAAATCAAATAAATATTTTATTTGGATTTTATTTGAGATTTTATTTGAATTAGAAAAATATGAATTTTTGAAAATTGCATTTTTAGGCCAGAAAAATGTTCACTTTGTTCTAAATATTTTATTTAGACGACAATTTTTTTGGCATTTTTAGATTTTTTATATATTATTAGGATTTTTTACTTTAGCGGAATTTATTTTAAAAAAGTTTCCGCCCGACTGGGCCAAAGGCCCAGCCGAGCCGGGCCGAAGCCCACAGCGCCGCCGCCTTCCTCCCGTCGCCGCCGTGCGTGGCATGGACGCCGAGGAGGAGTCCGAGCCGGACTCCACCCCGCGCCGGCCCCTCACGCAAGCTGCCCCCCGGCCTCTTTAAATAGGGCCGAGGTGTTGGGTTCTACGGTAGGGTGCGTCGACTGCAAATTAAAAATTTCCTACGCGTAGAAGAACCAAGAACATGCTACGGGAGATGGATCACAGTTCGTTACCACTAGACGCGCAGTGCCGTGCAGCGGAAGAAGAGTTGGGGCAGCGCGTCCACATGGATCGTCTCCTCCTCGTCCGATCACCCTCGTACAGCCTATCGTCGGTCCCATGTACTGGTTCGCCAGAGCGACGCAAGTGCACCGCCTCTAACGGTATCTGCGCGTGCAGGAGGAACGTCGTGCGGCGGACTGCTAGGTCCGATCACACAACCAGAGGCGAGTGGAGGTGTCTATTCGCAACACATGCAAACCCTTGTGACAACGCCGAAGCGATCAATCGCGTGAGTGTGCGGCACCTCCACTTTATATAGGCGTCCGTCACAGGCTCAACACTTGGACCTCGCACGGACCCTAAAGCCTATAAGTCTACTCGGCCACAATCCAAATACAGCTCGGATCACATCCGACCAGTGTCCTCGGATCCGACCTCGTAGGTTCCTTCCCTTAAGCACACGACCCCTTAGGTTCAAGCCGGCTTGGTCGCAGTTCGGATCACATTCGAACTGCACAGTTGGTAGCGGCCTCTAGCAAGGCATGTCGAACACCAAACAGACTATGAAGCTGGTTAGGCGAACCTGTACATCATACTTCCATTCCTTTTGCCACACGATATATGTTGTCAGGTTCAAGGCGAGTCTGTCATCCTTGTACTATCCCGACCTCTTTCTCGTTCTAGTGATGCCGACCACAAACCGGATTATCTCATAATCCTTGTCGCATGGCCATGCTTATCCTGTTCGGATCACACGAGGGGCCCAGAGTATATCTCTCCTGATCGGAGGGGCAAATCCCATCTTGCTCGACCATGTCTCGCAGCATGGTTCTGGACAAACCCGAAACCTACCTTTATAACTACACAGTTACGGAGTAGCATTTGGTCGGCCCAAAGCAAGTCTATCACCATCCTGAGTACATGCGTCAACTCTGGTCTTAGGACATAGAACATATGTTGTACTCGAGACTCACAGATGACATATCACTGCGTCTCATAGTTGGGTCTGTCTGACTCAGACCTTATCTCGACTTGGATTCGACTATGTCGAATCCGACCAGATCCTTCCAAGTCCATATTATCCGGTTAGCATCCAATGCTCCACGGCTAGTGAGACCAAGCCATCGACCGTGTCATATGCTAGTCTAGTTGGCTGCGCGTCCACACAGCCCTTTCGACTAGGGACCTTTTAGGACAGTCATCATACAATGCATAGTCCCACAAACAAGTCACGTACTTGCTGATACACATCATTGATAATGTCCAAGGACTATCTTTGTTCATAAACACATAGGAAATATCATCATACATGATTGCCTCTAGGGCATATCTCCAACACGAGGCCCCGCCGCCCTCTCCACCCCGCCGCTGCACCATCGCAGCTGCCGCCAGCCCGCGCCGCCTGCTGCCACCTGCTCGCTGCCGCGCCGCTTGCCGCCACCTTGCGCTGCCGTCGCCGGTAGCCGCCGCCCCGCCGAATTCCGCTGCCATTGCCGAAGCCGCTCGTCTCGCCGGATCTCGCGCCGACCGCCACTTTTCGACAACCAGTAAAAAACCGACAACAACCAAAGGAAAAGATGAGCAAAGGAAAAGCCAAAGGATTTCGTGAGGATGAGCATGAAACTTTATGGTTTGAGGATCGTATATATGTGCCCAATAATGAGGAGATCAGGAAGTTAATACTTCAGGAAGCTCATGACTCGCCATACTCGACTCACACCGAAAACACCAAGATGTATTTGGATATGAAGGATCATTTCTAGTGGACAGGTATGAAGAAGGATATTGCCGAGTATGTAGCAGTATGTGATGTATGTCAGAGAGTGAAGGCAGAACATCAGAAGCCGGCAGGATTGCTTCAGCCTGTGCCGATACCCGAATGGAAGTGAGACAAGCTTGGCATGGATTTTATCACCGGATTACCCAGGACCCGATCGGGATATGATTCAATCTGGGTAGTAGTTGATCGCTTGACCAAGGTAGCTCACTTTATCCCAGTGAAAAAACCTGCACGAGTGCGAAGTTGGCCAAGATATATATGACTAGGATCCTATGTTTGCACGGAGTTATGAGGACCATCGTATCAGATAGAGGAACACAATTTACTTCGAAGTTCTGGAATCAGTTGCACTAGACTTTGGGTACCAGGCTAGAGTCCAGTATAACTTTTCATCTGCAGACCGATGGAAAGACAGAGAGAGTCAATCAGATTCTGGAAGACATGTTGAGATCTTGTGCGCTAGATTATGGATCTAGTTGGGATGACAATTTACCTTACGCAGAGTTCTCATACAACCACAATTATCGGGCTAGTTTGAAGATGGCCCCTTTTGAAGCCTTGTATGGAAGGAGATGTAGGACACCACTAATGTGGGATGAAGTTGGAGACCGTCAATTCTTTGGACCAGACTTAATTAAGGAGTCCGAAGAGAAGGTTAAGTTGATTCGAATAGACTGAAGATAGATCAGTCCAGGAAGAAGAGTTATGCATATACTAAACGCAAGGAGGTAGTCTATGAAATTGGAGATCGAGTGTATCTTCGTGTGTCACCACTCCGAGGAGTTAAACGATTTGGAATTAAGGGAAAGTTAGCCCCAAGATTTGTAGGACCATACCGAGTTTTGGAACGTATGGGAGAGGTTGCCTACAAGTTGGAGTTACCCGAAGGTTTGTCAGGAGTTCACGATGTGTTTCATGTTTCCCAGTTGAAGAAATGCCATGCTGAGATGGCTGATATTCCTCTGAGAGATACAGTGCCCCTGGAAGCAATACAATTGGAGAGTGATCTAACCTACAAGGAGAAACCCGTCAAGATCCTCGAGTTTGCCAACCGAGTAACACGCAGCAAGGTTATCAAGTTTTGCAAAGTTCAGTAGAGCCACCATACCGAGGATGAAGCCACTTGGGAGCAAGAAGAAGACCTACAGAAAGACCACCCACACCTATTTTCTAGCCAACCCGAATCTCGAGGGCGAGATTCATCTTAAGGGGGGTAGGTTTGTAGCATCCCAATTTTCAATTTGGATGTTCGATAGGTCATCATATGCATATCATATTTTGATTGCATTTTGTTTGTGATCCTAGAAATATTAAGCAACTCAAGGACCCAAGGAGAGAGTTGAGGATTTCATTTATTTTAATATTTGACTTTTTCTCAAATTGGATAAGAGGGATCATTTTGATTTTAATATTTTTCTCTCCAATTATTTCCAATATTAAAATAAGAGAGGGGAGATAATATGAATTCTTCAAAAAGAGAGGAATATTGGAGGTAAAATTTTAAATAAAATAAATATTTTATTTGGATTTTATTTGAATTAGAAAAATATGCATTTTTGAAAATTGCATTTTAGGCGAGAATAATGTTCACTTTGTTCTAAATATTTCATTTAGATGGTGAAAATTGTTTTTGGAATTTTTATATTTTTTTATATTTTATTAGGATAGTTTTCTTTGGCGGAATTTACTTAAAAAAGGAAAAAAATAAAAAAAGTTTCCGCCCGACTTGGCCAAAGGCCCAGCCGAGCCGGGCCGAAGCTGACAGCGCCGCCGCCTTCCTCCGGTCACCGCCGTGCGTGGCACGGACACTAAGGAGGAGTCCGAGCCGGACTCCACCCCGCGCCGGCCCCTCGCGCAAGCCACCCCGACCTCTTTAAATAGAGACGAGCCCCTGCCGCCCTCTCCATCCCGCCATCGCACCACCGCAGCCGCCGCCAGCCCGCGCCGCCTACCGCCGCTCGCAGCCGCGCCGCCGCCGTCGCCGGACCCCACCGCCGCCGGAGCCGCCCGTCCAGCCGGATCTCGCCGCCGACCGCCGGTTTTCGAGAATCGGTAAAAAACCGACAAAAACCGTCGCCCCGGTTTTTTCGTTAGATCGGTTATTTTGTTTTTTTCCGGTTTCACAAATTAGCGAATGTTCACCCGAACGTCCCTATTAGCGAACATGTTCGCCCGTTTGTCCCTGATAGCGAACGTTCGTTCGTTAGTGTTTTTCTTTTTATTTTATTTTTTCTACTAGGGACCTATCCGTGATTATTTTTAGCGTAGATTAGCCCATGATCTTCAATCGCTCGCAACTTTTTGCTCATTTGTCCAAATCCAGTGAAACCAACGCCAAAATCTTCGTCTTGAACCCCCTTTCCAGTTAACCAACTTGAACATGATTTTGACAATTTAAAATTTGGTTACCAGCAGATTTGAATTTGAACTTCTTTTGACCGCAGTTTGAGTTTCGTAGCTCTGATTCGATTGATTCTTTTTGCAAATCGAAGTTCTTCTCTTGAACTTTCGATTTGGATCTTTTATCTTGAGTTTACCCTTGCATTTATTGTTTGAGTGCTTATATATGCTATTGTTTGTTTGTGATAGAGTTTCCGGAGTGCGAAGCGTGCTACTACGAGTCACTAGGGTTTTTAGATCGTCGGCAAGGCAATTAACACTTTGATCATACCCCCTTATTACCCAGTTTTTGTGCATTAGTCTCAATCCTCAAACACTTCATGGTCAGGACTTGAATACTTGTGGGTATTGGGAAGTAGTTATGAGGTAGAACCTATTGTCTTTATTCAAACCCTGGGAGTTACTTTTACATTATGCTTATATTGCCATGCTATGCTCGTAGACGTGGTTTGGGTTTGAGTGATTCATGAAAGATGTGAGAGTTTTAATTAATGGCTAATATTAAGGTGGCTACATTAATACACATCTGGGTGGATTGGTTGAGGCACCCTGGAGCACCCAGTGGTTGTCTGGGCACCTGGAGCAATCCAGTGTTGTCCTGGGATATCCCGGAGTACCTGTATGATCATCCTATGGAATGCCACCTAGGCTCAAAGGGATCATAAGATTATTCATGCTGGAAACTTTAGTTTGCAGCCACAAGCCATTATGGGCTCTAACATAGTTGAGTAAGTTGTGTGACCTCTTTCAGTGGTAGGCTAGCAGATGTAGGGGATGTAGGTGGTACTGTCTACCCAGAGTAAAGAGTTAATGCTTCTGAAAGACCGTGTCTCGGTCATCCGTTTCTCAAACATCATGTAGTGCGAGAAATACAATGGAGGAGATCGAGTCTTGTGGGGAAAAGTGCGCAAACCTCTGCAGAGTGTATAAACTAATCATGGTTAGCCGTGTCCCCGGTTATGGACATCTTGAGTATCTAGTACTTGAATTATTGATTTGATCTTGTATAACACCCACGATGCGGCTATATCTCCCACGTGTCGGAGCACGACTTAGAGGCATAACCGCATAGTAGGCATGTCGCAAGAGGGGTAATCTTTACACATCCCATGTACTGAATATGAAAGGGGATAAAGAGTTGGCTTACAATCACCACTTCACACAATACATAAAAATAGCATTACATTTTCCATATACAATCAAGGTCCGACTACGGAACCAAATAAAGAAAGACAACCCCTAATGCATAGATCCCTGATCGCCCCGACTGGGCTCCACTACTAATCAACTTGAAAACAAAACAACACAACGAACACGATCTTCATCGGGCTCCCACTCGAGCTGGGTTGCATCACCTGCACTGGTATCATCGACACCTGCAACTGGTTTTGGAAGTAATCTGTGAGTCACGGGGACTCAGCAATCTCACACCCACGAGATCAAGACTATTTAAGCTTATGGGTAGGGAAAAGGTAGTGAGGTGGAGCTGCAACAAGCACTAAGCATATATGGTGGCTAACTTACGAAAATAAGAGCGAGAAGAGAAGCAAAGCACAGTCGTGAACTAGAAATGATCAAGAAGTCTTCCTGAAACTACTTATGTTCAAGCATAACACAAGAACCGTGTTCACTTCTCGGACTCCACCGAAAAGAGACCATCACGGCTACACACGCAGTTGATGCATTTTCATTAAGTTAAGTGTCAAGTTTTCTACAACCGGATATCAACAAATTCCCATCTGCCCATAACCGCGGGCACGACTTTCAAAAGTTCAAAACCCTGTAGGGCTGTCCCAACTTAGCCCATCACAAGCTCTCACGGTCAATGAAGGATATTCCTTCTCCCAGGAAGACCCGATCAGACTCGGAATCCCGGTTACAAGACATTTTGATAATGGTAAAACAAGACCAGCAAAGCCACTCGGATGTGCCGAGAAATCCCGATAGGAGCTGCACATATTTCGTTCTCAGGGCACACCGGATAGGTCAAGCTACAAGTAAAACCAACCCTCGAGTTGGCCCGAGGTGGCCCCGCAGGCTGCCCGGTTC
>NC_057809.1:116262142-116264259 GCF_018294505.1 Triticum aestivum | reverse complement strand
GTTGTTAGGCAAAGGTAAAACCAAGGTTGGGCCTTGCTGGAGGAGTTTTATTCAAAGCGAACTGTCAAGGGGTTCCCATAACACCCAACCGCATAAGGAACGCAAAATCAAGGAACATAACACCGGTATGACGGAAACTAGGGCGGCAAGAGTGGAACAAAACACCAGGCATAAGGTCGAGCCTTCCACCCTTTACCAAGTATATAGATGCATTAATTAAGTAAGAGATATTGTGATATCCCAACATATCCATGTTCCAACATGGAACAAACTCCATCTTCACCTGCAACTAGCAACGCTATAAGAGGGGCTGAGCAAAGCGGTAACATAGCCAAACAACGGTTTGCTAGGAAAAGGTGGGTTAGAGGCTTGACATGGCAATATGGGAGGCATGATAAAGCAAGTGGTAGGTATCACGGCATAGCAAAAGAGCGAGCAACTAGCAAGCAAACATAGAAGTGATTTCGAGGGTATGATCATCTTGCCTGCAAAGTTCTCCGAGTTGACGAAAACTTGATCCTCGTAAGCGTACTCAATGGGTTCCTCGATCACGTACTCGTCTCCCGGCTCTACCCAAAGAAAGAACACAAGCAAAAAGGACCAAGAATGAATCACGGTGCAATGCGCAAGCAACATGATGCAAAACATGGCATGATATGCGGGATGTGATATGCAATGCATATGTGTGCTTCGGAAGGAAAAGATTGAACCAGGCCTCAACTTGGCAAACCAAGTGCACCGCTGGAAAGATGAGTTGATTTCGGTCGAAATCGATATAAAGATCATCAGAATCGGATGCACGGATTGCAAATGGCAAGAAAAACAATAATGGCACAATTCTGCGATTAACAGCACAATGCCATCTAGAATGCAACAAGAAACTAAGCTATTGCCCTCCAATATAACAATAAAGCTACGGCAAAATCACACAAGAGCAGGTTCAAACAAGCATGGCAAAAGTGCAAAAGATATCAGCATCACAGACTTAGTGAAAATACTAACATGCCAGGAATTAACATCAGGAAGCAATGTTTAGAGCAAGATAACAACATACTACAGGAACAGTACATAGCAATACAAGGTATGGCATGAATCTACTCAAAGCATATAACAAAAGTCCCTTACTGAAGATAAGCCAAAAGGGCACAGAAAATATGATGGCACCCATGTAAACATGGCAAGTTTCATTAACAGATTCAGACTTAGCAGAAAACTGGACATAGCAAAAACAGAGTTACGTAGGCATGTTTGCGAGCTCGATGCACTCAACACAAGGCATTGCATGACAAACTAAGCATACTCGCAGCAAGAAGACATGATCAAGGAGATAACCATGGCAAGAACAATCTCATAGCATGCATGGATCAACTACAATAACCTTGGGAAAATGGATTAGTAAGTAAACAATCTGCCAGAAATATTTTATAGCAAAAGTAGAGGAAGATTGAGTCATGCTAGGGCACTCCATAATTGCAAACAAGGGCATGGATGGATAGAGCATAACCATATGTCAAAATTATCCTTACTAAACATACTCAAAAGAAGCATTGATCTCTCTGTAGCAACATGAATACATGGCATTAAAATAACAGCAGGGAAATGACTTAGTGAAATTCTAAGTCCCTGAAATCAGCAATATCACGAGAGCTACTTTGCATGCTTGTGCTAGTCACCACATTGCACACAAAAATACATGGCATACACCCCTGTAAATATGGCATAGCATAGCCCAAAACACATGTAGAGCTCATGCTCATATGCAGCACACAATAATCATGGCAAAAATGACAAATGCTCATAATCTGATAAGAATCAGGAACTAACATTTTATAGCACTCTTGCAACAGTCATTAGGGCATCAAGATGGACTCAAACAAGCATGGCACAATGGAACAAAATAAAGAGAACATCCAGATGAACATTTTGATATAACAAGCGCATGAAAGGGAGCTACGATGATGAAGTTATGGCATGTTGAACAGTCCTTGAAAATAACACAGATCTGGGACTTAGCAGAAATTTAGACCTCGCTGGAACCTGGACGAGGACCCGGGACGAGAAGATCTGGGCGGGGCGAGGTCGTTTGGATCGGTGGATGGGTGGATCTCATCCACTTG
>NC_057809.1:116239985-116261795 GCF_018294505.1 Triticum aestivum | reverse complement strand
CGGGCGAGGCAAGCGGGGCGGCGCCGGCGAGCACAGGCGGTGGGTCGCGCGAACGGGCGGCGGGCGCGAGGTGGCGGAGGCTGAGGTGGCGGAGCCTGATTGGGTGAGGGCGAGGGCGGACACATCCGGTCGCCGGGCGGACATGTCCGGCGGCGCGAGGAAGAGGAAGGCTAGGGTTTCATCCGCGAATTTTTCGGGGGAGAGGACATATATATATGTAGAGGGAGCTAGGAGAGTCCAAATGAGGAGCGGTTTTTGGCCACGCGACCGTGATCGAACGACCGAGAGTATGGAGGGGGTTTGGATGGGTTATTGGGTTGCAACACACACGAGGCCTTTACGGTTCCCCAGTTAACCGTTGGAGTATCAAATGAACTCCAAATGGCACGAAACTTGACAGGCGGTCTACCGGTGGTATACCAAGGCCGCTTGGTGAATCTTGGTCCATTTCGAGAATGTTTAACACCCGCTCATGAAAATAGACAAAAGGGGGCACCGGAGGACATAGGAGTGCCAGATTACAAAATGGACAACGAGGAAAAAGCTCGAATCCATGAGACGAACACATATGCAAATGCGATGCACATGATGACATGATATGAAATGCATGACACGCAAACAAATGACAAGGCAACAACAGCGAATAACTGGAAGACACCTGGCGCAATGGTCTCGGGGCGTTACATCTTGTCACTCTATTACTTAAATTGTTGGGGTGATGATTACTTATGGGACATTTCCATTTCTACCCCTAACTCGAACCAACTACTCAGATTTGCCCCTAATTTCGAAGCATGCTCAAATTTTCCCCTCTACCGTCAGTTGCACTTATAAAAATACCCTTCCGTGCCGTTACCATCCAGTCAATGGCATTTGACCGTTTTCTAGGCGTTTGCTTGACATTTTTGCCCCTCCTTATAGGTGGGCCCTTTGATTAAAATAACGACTCTCTCACCTCTATCATAGTATCACTTACATGTGGGTCCTAAAAAGAAAGAGAAAAAAACTCTCTCTCTAGCTTACATGTGGGAACTAACAAATAAAATATAAAAAGGAAAAAAAACTCTCCCTCCCTACCTCACCTGTCTCTCTCTGACCTCCAACGGAGCCCATTCCCCGTACGCGGCGGCGCCGGGGTGTGGTGCCGCACGGCTCCGACTCCTTCTGCCCTCCCTGCCGTGGTCCCCTATCCTCCCTCCCCCGCCCCTCTTTTCTCTCAGCCATGCGACGAAATTGTGTTCCACGGGAATCATGGCCGTCCGCCCTAGAGCTGTTTGTCGTGCACACGGCCAACGGGAACCCCATGACCCGTAACCTTGTCCAGAGAATCCGTGTGTCCGTCCTCGACTACCACACCGAATGAATTGAAGTATAACACCACCAATCATTATGGTTGATGTCATGTTCTCCCCCTCTGGTAATGCTTCACCGCGCCCTGATCTCCTCTTCTACGTCATCCCTGTACTTTCTCTTGGCTACTTCGTCGAGATCTGATGCTTCCAGAACCTATGGACCCCTCGATGCGGAGGCTTTCATTCCCGAGCCACCATGTTCGTGTTGCCTTGCTCCGCCGTTCGCCATGGACGACGAGGTCGTCGCTCTGGTGAATCCCAGGCCTCCTAGATCACACCTTAAGTGAGCATTTTCTCACGTTCTTGAGTCCCCTCCCCCTCTGTAGCTTGCCTGTGCATAACACCTTGCACCGTTTCCACGGGACCTCGTCGCCGGCGAACTTCCCGGCTGCTCTGTGAACTCCCAGTGCCCTTGTCGAGCACCCCGCGACCCCGCCTTGCTCCTAGACCATTCGCAGCTCGCCCTTGCGTGCTCCCTCGCAGTCTCGAGCCGATCCTGGAGCGTCGATGCTCGCCGGAGCTCAAACTCCATCATGTACATGGAAGGTGGGCCCGAGCTTGTTACTTATAATTAGGGATAAACCATTATTACTTCTTAACGACCCCTTTTAACCACCCCTTTAAGAGACGCTAAGTGCCCACCCCTGAAATAATTAAATGAATACCAATTTAGAAAATAATACAACAATGACATGTGGACCCCATGAGAAATTGATTTTTTTCATTTCGGTCCCATGTGTAAGTGAGACAGGCAGAGAGAGGAAGAGAGAGAGCTTATACTTTTTATTTTTCTGTGAGTGGGTCCCACACGGTAGTGTCATATGGAGGGAGGGGTAGAAATGTCCATAAAACATCCCGTTGACGGTCAAAGGCCTTTGACTGGACGGTAACGGCGTGGAAGGGTATTTCTATAAGTGCAAGTGATGGCAGAGGGGCAAATTTGAGCACGCTTCAAAATTAGGGGCAAATCTGAGTAGTGGGTTCGATTTAGGGGTAGAAATGGAAATGTCCCATTACTTAATTTGGGATTGAGTTGGAGGAACCTTCTCAATGTTTTCAACAAACTTTGTAGTTAAATAAAAATTTATTCCTTTGTTGTAGGGAAAAATTAGCTTTCTGCAAAAATAACCATAAAGCCTCCACCAGCCAAATATGCATATTGTTATAGCTGCTACTTGTTCATTGCTCTATAGTGTTATTTTGCCAGCATATTCCATGTGCTGACCCATTTCGGGCCGCAACGTATTATGTTGCAGACTTTTCAGACGAAGAGTAAGGTGCGCTAGGTCGTTGTCTTGCACTCAGCTATGCCGTTGGAGATGATGGACTCATTTTACCTTTGAAGCCTTCCGTTGTTATCTTCATTAGATGTCCTTCAACCATATTATTGTAATAAGTACTCTTTTTGAGATATTCGATGTAATAAGTGTGTGATTGAACTCTGTTATAAATCCTTCAAGTACTGTGTGTGTCAGCATTACTGATCTAGGGATGACACTTATACACAGAGGTTTGACCGTTTGAGGTCAGATCGCTACAAGATGGTATCAGAGCAAACGCTGACTGTAGGACGCGAACACTAAGATGAGCCATAGGACACTCTTCTCTACTCATTTCTGACTCTTCTCCATTTTCCACTCTATAGATGGCGGATTCAAAGAACAAGTTTGCTCAACCAGATGGAGACACCCCTTTTGGACGAAACTTGAAGGAAGCCACTAGATACCTGAACATCGGAATACCAAGCTTCAGCGGGACCTACACTGCCACTTTACTGGAAGAAGAGAGCTGGACCATTCGAGTACATGTTCCAGGAAGGACAATCATACCAGATACTGAGTCCATAGAGTTTTCCTTTGATGCACCAGCCTGGAGTCTGGGAAAGAGCATGGTAGCTCACATCACCATGGGACGCATCGGCGAAGTTTACCGCAAGGATATTAAGGACAACATCTACCAGATATGTGGACGCTGAGATGAGCAATGGGAGATGATCAACACCAGGAGGGACAAATACATTGCACCCTACATCCAGGAGTTGAACCAACACATTCGTCGACAGGAGAACCAGATGTTTGCCAGCATGATAGACATGAAGAAGGTGATGACCAAAAACATGGAGCTAGAAGATGAACTCAAGTCTACACGTGATGGATATGAAGAGGAAATTGCAGTTCTACTAGAGAAGAATGAAGATCTGAAGAAAAAGCTAGAAGTATTCATGGGAGACCCTGCGCCAGGAGGTGAAGACCATCCCAAAGACTACATCATCATCGACAACACCGACTCGGACCCAGACAGTGATGATGACTATGAATACGAAGCTGGAGCGGATATTATGGAATCATCTTCCAATCAAAATTTCTAGTCGACCACCATATTATCAGTAGTATACCCCCATGTATATAGAATAGTCTGAGTACTTTGTAACGGTAGCTAGATCGATTGTATGCCCTTGTTTGAATTGAGTGGTGTGATATGAATGTGTTTGCACTACAAAAAAAGGCACATCCATGACATTTTGGGCCGAACGTATTTTTTCTGTCATACTTATCACACTTCTATGACGATAATTGTGATAAAACCCGGTATCATCATAGATGTGGTGGGCTCCTACTTCTATGACAAAAATGGGCTTTTCATCCTGGGCGGGCCGGAGACGCAGCTGCATGACATTTTTGGGCCGTCCATGACGAAAAAAACCGTGGTAGAAGCGAGGGCGAGGAAAATATCGGGGTGCTCCCAGTTATGGTGGGTGGTCGGGGCCGAGCGATGCGCGTTTCTCTCGTACACGCACGCACATGGGTGTGAAGCATTGGGCTCCAACTGAACCCGAGCGATTGCACTGCAGGCTACGTGTTACTGAACCCGAGCGATCGATCGATGGCTATTAATTGAACCCGATCGAGCGATTCCTTTGCTACTGCTGCTAATTGAAGCCGATCGATGCTGCCTCTGGATGAACAGTGAGTGTTGCTGGGGGGGTTTGGATGAACAGTTCCTGGTGGGGGTGGATGAATAGGACCCCGATCGATCGAGCTGGTTGGGGATGGATGAACAGGACCCCGTGGAGGGCTGGATGAACAGTAGATGGTGGAGGGCTGGATGAACAGTAGCCCATGGAGGGGTGGTTGAACAGGAGCCCGTGTCGAAAGGGTTGGTTGAATAGCAGCCAGTGGAGTAGCGGGCGGTGGAGGCTGGATGAACAGTCATAGGTGGAGGCTGGAGGAGGTCGTCGGTGGATGAATAGTAGCCCGTGGAGGCTGGAGGGGGTCGATGGTGGAGATGAATAGTATCCCGTGGAGTCCCATTTTGCGGTACGCCACACCCCTCCCGATGAACAGGACCCCCATTTCGACCGTAGCGCTCCAGCACAAGTCCGTTTCCTCCATTTTGCGGTACACCACACCCCTCCCGATGAACAGGACCCCTGTTTCGACCGTAGGAGGTCCGTTTCCTCTGTTTTGCGGTATGCCAGACGCCTCCCGATGAATAGGACCCCGTTTCGAACATGGCCGGTCGAACACAAGTCCGTTTCCTCCGTTGTGCGGTATGCCATGCCTCGTTTCCATCGGTTGTTCCGTCCAAGCCCTCTCGATGAACACAACGACGCATTCCATTCTGACCCATCCGGTTAGCTCCCCATGAACACGATGATGACGCAGTTTCTCTGTTCCGACCCAGCCATGTACACGAGCCCTGGCCGTATGTATGCACGAGTAGGCGTTCGAGACCCCGCCCGTATGTACGTACGTGGCTGTATTTTCTTTCTTGCACACTGGCCGTTGTACATACGTGTACATGCTATGTGCACGCCTCTACTACGACACGTGCGCGCCTATACATTGACCAGTATGTACGTACACGTTCGCGACCAGAATGACAACGTTACGTACGCTTCGACCAGGTGGGTCCCGACTGTCAGGCACTTCTTTGCGTGCCAAGATATAGCTGGTGGGTCCCAACTGTCATGGGGGCGAATCGTATTTTTTGCGCGAACGCACTTCCTTGTGTGCGAAAATGTAGCTGGTGGGTCCCAGCAGTTAGGAGGGAAATGTTTTTTTCATGAAATACGGTGGCCCGTCCGGTGGGTCCCCGCTGTTAGGTGGAGGAATAATTATTTTGCGCGTAATAAGGAGGCACTTCCTTGCGGCTGCCGTGGACCTAGCCGTCAGCCTCTCCACGTACAGTACTCTTCCGATGGAAGTCGGTCGTTGACCATATTGACCACGCCGCGCCAAGAGCACCATGGCGGTGGACGACGGCGAGGCCTAGGAAGGGGACGACGGGAGCCGGGGAAGATGCGGTAGTGGATACCCACGTGGAGAGGAGTACGAGGGTTCACTGGTTCGGCTGCGGTGTGAGGCTGCCAGCGTTGCAGAATAACAGGGGTGTGGGTGAGTGGAGGGATGGCCTGGCCAGTGGTGCGAGTAGTAGGGGGCGGTGAGGCCTCCGTGACAGCACAGCCGGCCACGGGAGGCAGGAGTAGGTGACACAACTGGCACTGCTTTGGGCGGCTGGAGCAAGAAGACCAGAGGTTGAAGAAGCACAACGGCCGTTGGATGGACATCATACGGTCACTGCAGCTAGAATCGTTTATATTAACTAAGTTGACAAAGCCCTTGGTACGCATCAACTTAGTAGGCCCACAGGTCAGCTTCCGATGTATCCAAGATTGAAGAAGAAGCACGACATCTATTGGATGGACATCCAACGGCCACTGCTGCTAGAACCGTGTGTTGACTATAAGTTGACAAAGCCTTGCATACGTGTCAACTCTTTTTTTTTGAGGGGACGCGTCAACTCAGTATGGCCACAAGTGTGTGGCATAGAACTTATAACCCATTTGAGATTTGTAAGAATGTGCAACCAATTTTTGAATTCTAATGGAATTTACTAGAGCCCATTTACAGTTTGTTAAAATTATAGCCCATTTCAACCAACTGTTCAAAACAGAATTCAATAAAATTTCCCACATTTTGATGGGATCTGAAATATTTTTATCCCGAAATTTCTAGTCAGGTTAAATACAATTTCAATATAAATTTATATTACATAAAAATCCAACGAAACATTGCGCTTGCAACAATTAATGAAATTAAAATTTTCAACAACCAAAAATAACATTTTATAAAGTAATTATGTGTTTGGTGCATTTTTTATAGTTACTGCCCAGTTTTTATAATTACATCCCATTTATTATTTCTTAAATCCCATTTTCTTGTTAAGCCTAATGCATCCCTCCTAGGAAAGATTTGCAGCCCAGCGGGGCGGAGAATAACAACTTGACCTTGCCTGGGTATTCCTAAAAAAAGTATAGCTGGGCTAGCCATTTTCAGCTTGAAAAAAATTAATATCTGGGCTGGATATCTGGCCTAGGCTAGACGGGCCACAACCCGCCTAGTTAATACATGCAGCGATGTTTTCGTTGTTGTTCAGAGGAGAAAAATTAATATCTGGGGTAAACATCGCTGAAGGAAAACTCTACAGTGCTCACACCTCAAAAACACAAATACTGCTCGAGCTGCTTGGTCCCAGCTGTCGGCCGCTTCTTGTGCAATTCTCTCGTTTATTGACTACATAGGTTGACAATGGTGTGGGACCGTGATGTCAGGAAACTAGGAGGAAGCAATTTTTTTATAGTTTTATATACTACTAAGGAGGCACTTGCGTACGTACGGCTATGGCCCTGCTGGG
The DNA here is from genome assembly GCF_018294505.1 of Triticum aestivum. Taxonomy (NCBI): domain Eukaryota; kingdom Viridiplantae; phylum Streptophyta; class Magnoliopsida; order Poales; family Poaceae; genus Triticum; species Triticum aestivum. Next base: position 116,254,746 of record NC_057809.1, on the reverse strand, counting down.
TCCCCACTGTCATCCTCTCCAAGTAAAGTCATCTCCTCATCCTCATGACCGTTGACCATGTTGACAACGCGAGACGGCGGCGCCACGACGAGCGCAACAACTCGAAGGACGACGGAGAGGGCCTCGTGGGCCCTACGGATGGTCTGATACAGCACCCGCTGCTCATTCGGGAAGCCAGGATCATAGGGCCACATGTCCGCGACGACATTGCCGTTCGCTTGTTCACTGGTGCTCGTTGAGGAGACGGAGGTTACAACACATGTCCTCCTGCGCTGGTAGCTCCTCTGTCATTAGGGCGTCGAAGTGCGGCCGCACCTGCTCTATGGTGAACACGACATGAACTAGCTTTGCCAGTGGCGCCGGCCCCTTGTCGGAAGCTACGTCCATCGTCTGGTTGTCGTCGCTCAGCTCGGCGAGCTAGCTGGCGAGCCAGCATGTCCGACTGTTGGACCGACCCGCTGTCAAGCACGAGTTTGACTGCCCTGGCCCATCGAGACCACCTCCCTCGCCCGCGCGCGCTTTCCGCCTGAAATGGTCAGCGTTGCCTGCCCCGGTTCCTTGTGTAGGCGATTGCTCCGCCTTCAAACATCACAAGTGTCGTCCGTCCGTCCTTTTGCTACCCACATTAATGATACATGGTTGCCGAGGCGGCTACACAGGCACCACACGTCCGTCCCTCCGCCGTCCACCATTTCTATATAAACTGCTGCGCCGGCCATAGCCGCAGTCATCCGCATCCGTTCCCTTTCTCCTGTCCACACCACTACTGCCCACCATGGCTTCCTCGCGCTCCAGCGCTCTTCGGGACAGGCGGACGATGGACCACAAGGAGATGGCAGCCATTGCTGCCGACTGGCTGGCCGGCAGGCAGCCGGAGGACGACGACGTCCCAATGGAGAACATGGTAGTTGACGATTCGATGCCAACCCCCTCCTCCGCGCCATCCTCGCTGGTGCATTGCACCATGACCATCGGCATGGCCCGTGCCCAATATATGGACACGGTGAGGCAGAAGCGTGAGGAGCAGTTCCAGGAGGCACATGTCGATGCCGCCTACAACCACCATCTCCTCCAGGAGCAACTACACGCGGAGGAGCAGATCGCCGTAGAGCGGGCGGAGCAGGAGGCGCTGCTCGACTCGTACCGCTCCGCCCGCAAGGGCTGCCTCAAGCGCTGGCGGTACCGCATGCGGGTGGCGGAGGCTATGGCAGCCTACAAAGAGGGCGATGAAGCGGGCAAGGGGCTGTTTGGCGAGACCGAGGATGAGGCAGAGGACAATGCCGGCTCCAATGAGTTCCCGCTCTGCTGGCGTCGATGAGGCCCTGCTCCAGCGAGGTCCCGTGGCGCCAACAACGAGGCAGAGGACACCGCCGGCTCCGCCGAGGCCCCGCGGTGCCAACAATGAGGGAGAGGACACTGCCGACTCTGCCGAGGCCCCATCCTGCCGGCAACGAGGGGGGGGGGGTTCCCTGCTCCGCCGAGGCGCCGCCTGCCGGCAACGGGACAGAGGACATCGCCGGCTCCGCCGAGGCCCCGCCCCGCTGCCAATGAGGTCATGCCACATAGAAAACAAGGAAGAGTAGAACACGGTAGGTCGCCGTCACTCAGGTCCAAGTAAGGCCACCGCCACTACCCTTCGGTTGCTGACACTGAGTTGTACATCATGGAGCAATTCTATGATTACAGGATGATTGAAGACTGCTCCGTGGTTGAGCAAGCTCATGAGATACAGTCATTTGCTAGAGAACTTGAGCACTTCAGTTGTATGCTACCGGACACAGGTGGGTAGCTTCGGTTAATTAATTATACATCCATCGCACCCTTTTTTAGTTGAAGAATGTATTAAATGTAATGAAATCTGGCATGTTTATATGAAATCCGACCGTGTATGAATGAATTTATTTCCATTAGTTCGAATTCTTGTATCACTGGCATTGGATGAACATGCAAAAGAATATGTACTAGCATTATTCCCAGGGTGATCACCTCGTTTGCAGCAGTTTCACATGTACTCCCTCCGGTCCTTTCTAGTCTGCATACAAGTTTTGTCTGCAGTCAAAGTATCTCTACTTTGACCAATCTTTTAGAAAAAAGTGTGCACTTTCACAATGTGCGAAGTAAAAAGGGACAGAAGGAGTACAAAGAGTTTGAGCAGCTTTTTAGCGTTCCAATACATTGTAATCAAACACACAAGCCTGGCAATTCATAGAGAACATTCAAAACAATCGATGATTATGCATCTTAATGGTTCACATGTCAGAGCCAATATTTACTTCACAACTAAAGAATAAAGAAAAAATGGATCAACGCTGCTAACAGCAAAGGGCGTCCCATTTGAAAATATCAAACGCATGTCTTCTTGCTAAAATCAATGAGCAAAATTTGACAAGGTTGTCCAATTCCAAAATATCAAATGCCTATGATTGTGGAATGGGTAGGGTTTGCCATCAGTTCATACATTGACATGGCACCTCGTGCTAAATAAACCAGATGTTCTTCTTGTGCAGTTCCACCAAAATCAACCAAATTCGCTCGACACCTCCTTTCTTGTGATGGAAATGAATGATTCGATGTATTCATGAACATATTGTGCAGTTCCCATTGAAATCAAGCTGAGCACCACCATTTGCACAGATACAAAAAAGTGATTAGTATAAAGCAAATTATACTATGAATTGACAGTTTGAACAGACACCTACATGGTCCATGTAGAGCACACTTTTAGAAAAATGGAACTCACCGGAAAGAATCCTAGAACAACATTGTACTCGCGCATCACAGCAAGAAAATGGAGATTTGTCAGTCCTTCTGAGCTGAAGTTAGTTTGGTCTTGTGGGGGGGTAATGTAATCATCCTTTAACTGCTCCTTCTGATTTGAAGATAGACATGGCTTCTTCATCCTGGCATAATCGGAACTAGTCAGTTCACGTACTCCATATTCTTCTTCAGAGGAGGATGATCCTGTTGTGCAAAGACAAGAGGACAACTAAATGCTAGCATCCTTGTTTGCTCGAAAAAAGGAAAGGAAATATTTAAAACAGCACAGATGAAGCACTTCTCAAGGAAAATACCACTTTTTGATGACAGTATCTAAACAGTAGCACAACACCAATAGAGATGACAAAGCTCAATCATATGGATGAAATCAGTGGGCGAGTACCAACCTTTGTCAGGAGGCTTATTGTGTAGAGCATACGAATGAATCATTTCTCCGGAACCATCTGTTGCTATTTACTGTGGTGGCCATGCTTATTGTATACTCCTCGATTAGTTTAATGTTTCCAACATCTTCTTGTGCAGTTCCACTAAAATATATGGTATCTTCTAGGAAGATCCCTGTTTGCACAAGTAGAGATAATTATGTATTACATTAAGAGTGGCATCAAATCAGTGGAAAAACAATTGCTCGTTCCAGCCATAGCAATAAATTAAGATGCAAAACTATATCATTACTTGTGTCACCACAGTTCCAGTGTCACCACAGTTCCAGTGCTTCACTACAACACTGGGAGTTGATTTTTGTTTTTCTTCCACTTGTTCTTCCCCTTCATCACTTGGTTCAATAACAGACAAGCTTCGCCTTCAATGTAAGATTTGGCATGTCAATTAGGTTGCACAAGTATAGCACTAAATAATGACATTAATTTTCAGATGAAAGTGTTAAAATATAGGCCAACAGTTGTGAAATATCGTTATCTTACCTCAATGGGATATTACGGTGCACATACAGATTGGAAGTCGTGTCTCCATTTTGTGCAATTCACTAAAATCAAGCAACATTACCGTACAAGTAGCACAACATATGAAAGCACACTGCAGAATCATGTGAAAGAAGGCTAGTACTGACAACTCACAAGAAGAAGATCTGAACCAAATTTGAGAACACGGATAGGAAGTAAGATCTCCTCTTGTGCGGTTCCACTAAGATCAAGTGTAACGCCCTCGATGCGGCTATATCTCCCACGTGTCGAAGCACGACTTAGAGGCATAACCGCATTGAAAGCAATGTCACAAGTGAGGTAATCTTCACACAACCCATGTAATGCATAAGGGAAAGAGATACATAGTTGGCTTACAATCGCCACTTCACACAAATACATGAATAAAGCATTACAACATCCAAATACAATCAAGGTCCGACTACGGAACCAAAATAAAAGAAGAACCCCAAATGCGACAAGGTCCCCGATCGACCCCAACTGGGCTCCACTACTGATCGACTAGAACGAAACAACATAAAGGACAAGATCTTCATCGAGCTCCTCCTGAGCTTGGTTGCGTCATCTGCACGGACTCATCGACACCTGCAAGCTGGTTTTGGAAGTATCTGTGAGTCACGGGGACTCAGAAATCTCACACCCTCGCGATCAAGACTATTTAAGCTTATGGGTAAGATAAAGGAATGAGGTGGAGCTACAGCAAGCGACTAGCATATAAGGCGGCTAACATACGCAAATGAGAGCGAGAAGAGAAGGCAAAGCACGGTCGATAAAAGTATGATCAAGAAGTGATCCTGGAATAACCTACGTCAAGCATAACTCCAACACCGTCTTCACTTCTCGGACTCCGCCGGAAAGAGACCATCATGGTTACCCACGCGGTTGATGCATTTTAATTAAGGTCAACTTCAGGTTTTCTACAACCGGACGTTAACAAATTCCCATCTACCTATAACCGCGGGCATGGCTTTCGAAAGTTCAAATCCCTGTAGGGGTGTCCCAACTTAGCCCATCACAAGCTCTCACGGTCAACGAAGGAATAGACCTCCTCCCGAGACGTTCGGATCAGACTCGGTATCCCGGTTCTACAAGACACTTCGACAAGTTAAAATGTAGCGACCAGACCTCAAACAGTCTGATCTCTGTGCTCCGGTGTCATCCCTGGATCAGTAATGCTGACACCACACAGTACTCGAAGGATTTATAGCAGAGTAGCAATCACACACTTATTACATCGAGTGTCTCAAAAGAGAACTTCTTACATTAAATATGGCTTAAGGCCATCTAATAACGATAACAGCGGAAGGCTTGGAAGATAGGTGAGTCCATCAACTCCAACGGCATCACTGAGTATAGAACCACGACCTAAAAACTCCTTAATCATCGTCTGAAAAGTCTGCAACATTAACGTTGCAGCCCGAAAACGGGTCAACACATGGAATATGCTGGCAAGGTAACACATAGAGAGTAATGGAATGCAACAGCTATACTATATGCATATTTGGCTGGTGGAAAGCTCTATGGTTACAGTTTTTGCATAAAGCCAATTTTTCCCTACTTCAAAGTAATAAATTTAATTACTATCATGGTGGTTGTTAAACATTGAGAATGGTTGACAGCATTCTCAATCCCAATTAAAATAACATCATTTAACCCAACAAAATTAACTTTAGAGTAACATGTTGAGATTCACATGAAAATCCAGGTACTAGATACTCAAGATGTCCATAACCGGGGACACGGCTAATCATGATTAGTTTATTACACTCTGCAGAGGTTTGCGCACTTTTCCCCACAAGACTCGATCGCCTCCGTTTGGTTTCTCGCACTACAGGGTGTTTGAGAAACGGATGACCGAGACATAGTCTTTCAAAAGTGCTAGCACCTTACGATCGGGTAGACCGTACCACCTACATCCCCTACATCTGCTAGTCTACCACTGTAAGATTTCGCACAACTTAGTCAACTATGCCAGAGCCCATAATGGCTTGTGGCTGCACACGGAAGTTTCTAGTATGAATAATCTCATGATCCCTTTGAGCCTGGGTGGCGGTCCAAAAGAAAAACAGGCAAGTCCTGGAAACCAGGTGCCTCAATCCACCCAGATGTGTGTTTAAGTTGCCACCTTAGATAAACCATTAATTATCAATCTCACATCTGTCATGGATTTCACTCACCCAATCCATGTCTACTAGCATAGCATGGCATAATAAGCAAACGTAGAAGTAACTCCCAAAGGTTTGATAATAAACAGGTAATAGGTACTACCTCATCTACTTCCCATCCCACAATTTAATTAGATCCTAATCATGCAATGTGTGAGGATTGATCTAATGCAATAAAACTGGGTTGTAGAAAAGGTATGATCAAAGTGTTACTTGCCTTGCTGATGATTCGCGAAACCTAGAGATTCGAAGTAACAGGCGGCGCACTCCGGGTATTCTATCACAGACAAACAACAAGCATACAATAAGTACTCATCTAATGCACAGGTAAAACTCAAATAGAAGATCTAACCAGAAAGTTCAACTTAAGAACCCTGGTTTGCAAAAAGAATCAAATCGAACGAAGCAAAAGAAATCAAACGATGAAAGAAAACAACTTCGTTCTAGTAATCTGGATCTAAGTCAAATTTTCCAGTAGCAAAAACTTGTTTAAGTTGATTATTCGTAAAGAGGGTTTCGAAACAAAACTCCAGGCGCTTGAATCGCCTGATTCCGATAAATGAGCGAAAAGTTATACTAAAACGAAAATCGGATCAGAAATCGCGATCAGAAAATAACCGCGGAAAAATCCGACGAAAAAGAAAAAAACGACGAACTTTTTTTTTAAACAGCACAGATTTCGAGGGCGGCGAACCTCGGGCGACGCGCGGCTCCGGCGGATCGGTGGCGGGGCGGCGGCGGCGGGGCTGGGGGTGGGGCGCTCTAGGGTTTGGGGCTGGGGCGGCTGGGCTCTCGGGCCCCGGGGCAGCGCCTTATAAAGGCCTCAGCCGGCGGTGTCCTGGCCGAGTACGGCCCATAGTCGGTTTCGCTGTTTTTTTTAATAATTAATTCCGCTCGGAAGAAAAATAAAAAGAAATACTAAATGGACTCCAAAAATTCCGAAATAAATTTTCCCGGGCTTCTAAAATCAAGCCCGACAAAGTGAACATTTATTTGGGCCCTAAATGCAATTTTGAAAAACGCGCATTTTTCCTAAATTCAAATTGAAATACCGAAAAACTCCGAAATAAAACTTATTTGATTTTTTATTAAATCCTCAATATTTCTATATTTTGGGAAAGTCATTTTATTCCCTCTCTCATATTTTTGTAATAGAAATAATTGATGATAAAATAAATAAAATCAAATGATCCTGTTTACAAAATTTGAGAAAACTCAAATATGTAAATAACGAAATCCCCAACTCTCTCCGTGGGTCCTTGAGTTGCTTAGGATTTTCTAGGATCAAAACCAAAAGCAAAATAAAACATGATATGCATGATGACCTAATGTATAACATTCCAAATTGAAAATTTGGGATGTTACAAACCTACCCGCCCTTAAGATGAATCTCGCCCTCGAGATTCGGGTTGGCTAGAAAATAGGTGAGGGTGGTCCTTGAGCAAATCTTCCTCTCGCTCCCAGGTGGCTTCATCCTCCGTGTGGTGGCTCCACTAAACTTTGCAAAACTTGATAACCTTGCTGCGAGTGACTCGGCTGGCAAACTCGAGAATCTTGACTGGTTTCTCCTCATAGGTCAAATTGTTATCCAACTGAATTGCTTCCAATGGCAGTGTGTCTCTCAAAGGTATGTCAGCCATCTCCGCGTGACACTTCTTCAACTGAGAAACGTGGAACACATCATGAACTCCTGTCAATCCTTCTCGCAATTCCAACTTGTAGGCCACTTCTCCCATATGCTCCAAAACTCGATATGGCCCTACAAATCGTGGCGCTAACTTCCCTTTAACTCCAAAGCACTTAATCCCTCGAAGTGGGGATACTCGAAGATAAGCTCTATCTCCGACTTCGTAAACTGTCTCCTTGCGTTTAGAATCTGCGTAGCTCTTCTTCCTGGACTGGGCTACCTTGAGCCTATCGCGAATCAACTTCACCTTCTGTTCAGACTCCTTAATAAGATCTGGTCCAAACAACTGGCGGTCTCCAAGTTCGTCCCATAACAATGGTGTCTTGCACCTCCTTCCGTACAAAGCTTCGAAAGGGGCCATCTTCAAACTGGTCTGATAGCTATAATTGTAAGAGAACTCTGCATATGGCAAATTATCGTCCCAACTAGATCCATAATCTAGCGCACAAGCTCTCAGCATATCCTCCAAAATCTGATTGACTCTCTCGGTCTGTCCATCTGTCTGCGGATGAAAAGCTATACTAAATTCTAGCCTAGTACCCAAAGTCTCATGCAACTGCTTCTAGAACTTTGAGGTAAACTGGGTTCCTCTATCTGATACGATGCTCCTTGGAACTCCATGCAAACATACGATCATGGTCATGTATATCTTTGCCGACTTAGCACTGGTGTAGTGGTCTTTACTGGGATGAAATGAGCTACCTTCGTCAATCGATCAACTACAACCCAAATCGAGTCATATCCCGAACGAGTCCTTGGTAATCCCGTGATAAAATCCATGCCTAGCTTATCCCACTTCCATTTGGGTATCGACAATGGTTGTAACAATCCTGCTGGCTTCTGATGCTCTGCCTTTACTCTCTGACATACGTCACAAACTGCTACATACTCCGCAATATCCTTCTGCATTCCGGTCCACCAGAAAATATCCTTCAAATCCAAATACATCTTGGTATTTCCTGGGTGAATCGAATACGGTGAATCATGTGCCTCTTGCAAAATCAACTTCCTGATCTCCGGGTTATTGGGCACATAAACACGGTCTTCAAACCATAGGGTGTCGTGCTCATCCTCACGAAATCCTTTAGCTTTTCCTTAGCTCATTTTCTCTTTTATAGAAGCAATCTCCTTGTCAGTTTTCTGAGCCTCTCTGATTCTATCCATCAAAGTTGACTGAATTTCCAACGCTGTTACATAGCCTCTCGAAACTATTTCCAAACATAGTTCACGAAGATTTTCTGCTAACTCCTTGGGTATTTCTCCCGTCATTAACGTATTGACATGGCTCTTGCGGCTTAATGCATCAGCTACTACATTAGCCTTCCCGGGATGATAATGCAATTTCATATCATAATCCTTGATGAGCTCCAACCATCTCCTTTGTCTGAGGTTCAACTCCTTCTGTGTGAAAATGTACTTCAAACTCTTATGATCCATGTACACCTCACAATGGTTTCCAATGAGGAAATGTCTCCATGTCTTCAATGCATGCACTACGGCTGCTAACTCCAAATCATGCGTAGCATAATTCAACTCATGAGGCTTAAGCTGTCGTGAGGCATATGAAACAACTCTTCCTTCCTGCATAAGCACTGCTCCAAGTCCTCGACATGAAGCGTCGCAATACACCTCATAATCCTTGGTCTGATCTGGCAAAATCAACACAGCTGATGTAACCAAATGTTTCTTCAACTCCTAGAAACTGGCCTCACATTCCTCGGTCCATATGAACTTGGTATCCTTCTTCAACAACTCCGTCATAGGCTTTGCAATCTTTGAGAAATTCTCAATAAACCTCCGGTAGTATCCTGCGAGTCCAAGAAAACTCCGGATCTCTCCAACGGTAGTTGGGGCTTCCCACTTGGTCATGGTTTCAACTTTAGCGGGATCTACTGCTATACCTTCTCCGGATATAACGTGTCCGAGGAACCCTACTTCCTTCAACCAAAACTCACATTTGCTGAACTTGGCATATAATTGGTGTTCTCTGAGCTTTCCAAGTACCAAACGCAAATGCTCCTTATGCTCCTCTTCATTCTTCGAATAAACCAGGATATCATCAATGAACACTACGACGAACTTATCCAAAAATTCCATAAACACTTTGTTCATCATGTTCATAAAATAGGCAGGCGTGTTAGTCAGACCAAATGACATAACGGTATACTCATACAGTCCATATCTTGTGGTGAATGCTGTCTTCGGGATATCCTGTTCTTGAATCTTCAACTGATGGTACCCTGATCGCAAATTGATCTTGGAAAATACCTTAGCTCCTTGCAATCGATCAAACAGATCATTGATCATTGGTAGCGGGTACTTGTTCTTGATTGTTACTTCATTCAATCCTCAATAATCTACAACCATCCTTAACGATCCATCCTTCTTCTCCACTAGAAGTACTGGCGATCCCCAAGGCGAAGAACTTGGGCGGATATATCCCTTATCCAGTAACTCCTTAATCTGCTTCTTAATTTCCACCAAATCCTTTGCTGGCATCCTATATGGTCTCTTTGATATTGGCCCAGTGCCTGGCAAAAGCTCAATCAAAAACTCAATGTCTCTATCCGGTGGCATGCCTGGCAACTCTTCGGGAAATACATCAGGGAAACCCTTTACCACTGGTACTTCCTCCTGCACAACTCCTGTTAGGCAATTTACTTGGGTCCTCTTTGGCACATGCCGGGATACATACTTGATCCTTCTCCCTTCTGGTGTGGTAAGCAAAATTGACTTACTAGCACACTCAATATTCCCTTCATACTTTGATAACCAATCCATGCCTAATATCACATCCAATCCTTGAGATTCCAATACTACTAGGTCTGAGGGAAAAACATAGTTACCAATCCTTAATGGTAACCGATCACACCATAGACTAGCCACATACTCTGCTCCTGGCGAGGTTACTAACATGGGTGACCTAAGGGCTTGGGTTGGTAGGTTATACTTATCCACAAATCCCCTTGAGATGTATGAATGCGATGCACCAGTATCAATAAGAACGAGTGCAGTAAATGACTTAACCAAAAACTTACCTATTATTGCATCGGGCTGAGCCTCAACCTCCTCCACGCTAACGTGGTTGACCTGTCCCCTGTTGAAAGGGTTCGGCTTCTTCCCAGAACTTCCATTGCCATTTTGGCCTTCAGGACATTCATTTGCATAATGTCCTGGCTTCGAACACTTATAACAAGTGACGTGGCTCAAGTCCTTCTTGGCTGGGGTGGATGGGGTGTTGCGGTTCTGTCCATTGCTTCCTCCATTCCCATTACCATTCTTGGTGCCATTGTGATTGTGCGAGCTACCTACTCCATGGGTATGCTAAAAATGTCCTCCCGACCTAGGGGTAAAACGTGGCTTCTGCTGAGCTCCTAAATTATACTTTCCTTGTCCATACTTCCTCTTGCGGTTCTCAATTTGCTGATGCTTCCCTTCAATCATAAGAGCACGATCTACCAACTCCTGGTAGTTGTTGAAGGTGGCTACCATCAACTGCATACTCAACTCATCATTCAGTCCTTCCAGGAATTTCTCCTGCTTAGTTGCATCCGTAGCAATGTCATCTGGGGCATAATGTGCTAGCTTACTAAACTCCTCCACATACTGGCCAACTGTCCGTCCTCCTTGGCGCAAGTTACAAAACTCACGCTTCTTCATGGCCATTGCTCCTGCTGAAACATGGGCAGTACGAAAAGCCTGCTGAAACTGGTCCCATGTGACAGTGTCGACTGGGAAGGTGGCTGTGAAATTCTCCCACCAGGATGTTGCGGGTCCTTCTAACTGATGTGCGGCAAACTTCACCTTCTCCGCATCTGTGCATCCTGCTGTGGTCAACTCCCTAGCTATCTTGCGGAGCCAATCATCTGCTACTATCGGCTCAGTGCTACTGGAAAACACCGGCGGATTCAGCCTAAGAAAACGGGCTAAGTGGTCAACAGGTGGTGGTGGTGGTGGGTTGTTGTTGTTGTTTCCCTGATTCTGATTCTGAACTAGCAGTTGCATCAAGGTGTTCTGCTGCTGGATCAACTGGGTGAGCTCCGGCGGAAAGGCAAATCCGGGGTCACGTCTCGGAGGCATCTGAGGGTTTAGAAAAGACGAGATATAAGAATAGAGGGGGTCTAAAGAGGAAACACTACCCATATGCACATGAGGCAAAAGCAAACAATTCACTTCAGTCAAACAAACAAGGCATACAATCGATCTAACTACCGCAAAGTGCTCGGACTACTATATTTACATGGTGGACTACTACTACTGATGGGGTGGTCTACTAGAAATATTCTACGGTTGTAGACTCCATGATATCTGCTCGTGCTTCATCAACATAGTCATCATTGCTACTATCTGCTTTCGAGTCGGTGCCGTCGATGATGATGTAATCTTCTGGGCTAATCTCCTTGGGTTCTTCGTCTTCATCTACGGGTGTCGGGCCTCCCATAAATATTCCAATATTCTTGATCGGGTCGTCATTCTTCTCCACCAATACTTCAATTTCTTCTTCATAATCTTCAAGTGTAGCCTTGAGTTCTTCCTCCAGTTCCTTGATTCTAGTCTTAGCCTTCTTCAGATCTATCATGTCGGTGCACATCTGATTCTCCTGTCGTCGAATATGCTGGTTTAACTCCTGGATAAAAGCTGCAATTGATCTATCTTTCCTGGTGCTGATCATCTCCCAGTGTTCATCTCGGCGTCCGCAAATCTGGTAGATAGTATCCTTGAGATCCTTGCGGTAGACTTCTCCAATGCGTCCCATGGCGATGTGAGCCGCCATACTCTTTCCTAGACTCCAAGTTGGTGCATCGAGAAAATTCTATGGGCTTAGTGACTGGCATGAATGTCCTTCCTGGAATTTGAACTTGAATCATCTAGCGCTCTTCTTCAGGTAAAGTGGCGTTGTAGGTTCCCGTGAAGCTTGGTACTCCTATGTTCAGGTATCTAGTGACTTCCTTCAAGTGGCGTCCAAAGGGTGTATCTTCATCTGGTTGTGTGAACTTGTTCCTTGCATCCGCCATCCTAAAGAGTAGAAAAGATGAGAAGTCAGAAGAGAAGAGAGTGAGTAGTGATCTAGGTGTTTTAGCTTAGTGGTCGTGTCCTACAGTCAGCGTGTGCTCTGATACCATCTCTATAGCGACCAGACCTCAAACAGACCATGTTCACTTCCCGGACTCTGCCGGAAAGAGACCATCATGGTTACCCACGCGGTTGATGCATTTTAATTAAGGTCAACTTCAGGTTTTCTACAACCGGACGTTAACAAATTCCCATCTACCTATAACCGCGGGCATGGCTTTCGAAAGTTCAAATCCCTGTAGGGGTGTCCCAACTTAGCCCATCACAAGCTCTCACGGTCAACGAAGGAATATACCTCCTCCCGAGACGTTCGGATCAGACTCGGTATCCCGGTTCTACAAGACACTTCGACAAGTTAAAATGTAGCGACCAGACCTCAAACAGTCTGATCTCTGTGCTCCCCGATGTCATCCCTGGATCAGTAATGCTGACACCACACAGTACTCGAAGGATTTATAGCAGAGTAGCAATCACACACTTATTACATCGAGTGTCTCAAAAGAGAACTGATTACATTAAATATGGCTTAAGGCCATCTAATAATGATAACAGCGGAAGGCTTGGAAGATAGGTGAGTCCATCAACTCCAACGACATCACTGAGTATAGAACCACGACCTAAAAACTCCTTAATCATCGTCTGAAAAGTCTGCAACATTAACGTTGCAGCCCGAAAACGGGTCAACACATGGAATATGCTGGCAAGGTAACACATAGAGAGTAATGGAATGCAACAGCTATACTATATGCATATTTGGCTGGTGGAAAGCTCTATGGTTACAGTTTTTGCATAAAGCCAATTTTTCCCTACTTCAAAGTAATAAATTTAATTACTATCATGGTGGTTGTTAAACATTGAGAATGGTTGACAGCATTCTCAATCCCAATTAAAATAACATCATTTAACCCAACAAAATTAACTTTAGAGTAACATGTTGAGATTCACATGAAAATCCAGGTACTAGATACTCAAGATGTCCATAACCGGGGACACGGCTAATCATGATTAGTTTATTACACTCTGCAGAGGTTTGCGCACTTTTCCCCACAAGACTCGATCGCCTCCGTTTGGTTTCTCGCACTACAGGGTGTTTGAGAAATGGATGACCGAGACATAGTCTTTCAGAAGCGCTAGCACCTTACGATCGGGTAGACCGTACCACCTACATCCCCTACATCTGCTAGTCTACCACTGTAAGAGTTCGCACAACTTAGTCAACTATGCCAGAGTCCATAATGGCTTGTGGCTGCACACGGAAGTTTCTAGTATGAATAATCTCATGATCCCTTTGAGCCTGGGTGGCGGTCCAAAAGAAAAACAGGCAAGTCCTGGAAACCAGGTGCCTCAATCCACCCAGATGTGTGTTTAAGTTGACACCTTAGATAAACCATTAATTATCAATCTCACATCTGTCATGGATTTCACTCACCCAATCCATGTCTACTAGCATAGCATGGCATAATAAGCAAACGTAGAAGTAACTCCCAAAGGTTTGATAATAAACAGGTAATAGGTACTACCTCATCTACTTCCCATCCCACAATTTAATTAGATCCTAATCATGCAATGTGTGAGGATTGATCTAATGCAATAAAACTGGGTTGTAGAAAAGGTATGATCAAAGTGTTACTTGCCTTGCTGATGATTCGTGAAACCTAGAGATTCGAAGTAACAGGCGGCGCACTCCGGGTATTCTATCGCAGACAAACAACAAGCATACAATAAGTACTCATCTAATGCACAGGTAAAACTCAAATAGAAGATCTAACCAGAAAGTTCAACTTAAGAACCCTGGTTTGCAAAAAGAATCAAATCGAACGAAGCAAAAGAAATCAAACAGCGAAAGAAAACAACTTCGTTCTAGTAATCTGGATCTAAGTCAAATTTTACAGTAGCAAAAACTTGTTTAAGTTGATTATTCGGAAAGAGGGTTTCGAAACGAAACTCCAGGCGCTTGAATCGCCTGATTCCGATAAACGAGCGAAAAGTTATACTAAAACGAAAATCGGATCAGAAATCGCGATCAGAAAATAACCGTGGAAAAATCCGACGAAAAAGAAAAAAACGACGAACAGATTTTTTTTTAAACAGCACGGATTTCGAGGGTGGCGAACCTC
>NC_057809.1:116237676-116239637 GCF_018294505.1 Triticum aestivum | reverse complement strand
ATTTCGCTCGGAAGAAAAATAAAAAGAAATACTAAACAGACTCCAAAAATCCCAAAATAAATTTTCCCGGGCTTCTAAAATCAAGCCCGACAAAGTTAACATTTATTTGGGCCCTAAATGCAATTATGAAAAACGCGCATTTTTCCTAAATTCAAATTGAAATACCGAAAAACTCCGAAATAAAACTTATTTGATTTTTTTATTAAATCCTCAATATTTCTATATTTTGGGAAAGTCATTTTATTCCCTCTCTCATATTTTTGTAATAGAAATAATTGATGATAAAATAAATAAAATCAAATGATCCTGTTTACAAAATTTGAGAAAACTCAAATATGTAAATAACGAAATCCCCAACTCTCTCCGTGGGTCCTTGAGTTGCTTAGGATTTTCTAGGATCAAAACCAAAAGCAAAATAAAATATGATATGCATGATGACCTAATGTATAACATTCCAAATTGAAAATTTGGGATGTTACATAAAACAAATCCAGCAACACCGCCCGAATGTACCGACAAATCCTGATAGGAGCTGCACATATCTCTTTCTCAGGGCACACTCAGATGAGACTAGCTATGAGTAAAACCAACCCTCAAGTTTCCCCGAGGTGGCCCCGCAGGCAGCTCAATTCGGACCAACACTCAGAGAAGCACTGGCCCGGGGGGGTTAGAATAAAGATGACCCTTGAGTCTGCAGAACCCAAGGGAAGGTGGTAGGTTGTTAGTGCAAATGGTAAAACCAAGGTTGGGCATTGCTGGAGGAGTTTTATTCAAGGCGAACTGTCAAGGGGCTCCGATATATAATTCCTAAATGACTCAAAATATTTTTCTAGACACAACTCGGCCGCTAAAAACGATCAAGCAATGGGGGCTCCTAAGGTCGGGGAAGGCTCCGATTACGAACTTGTAACGCCCTCGATGCGGCTATATCTCCCACGTGTCGAAGCATGACTTAGAGGCATAACCGCATTGAAAGCAATGTCGCAAGTGAGGTAATCTTCATACAACCCATGTAATACATAAGGGAAAGAGATACATAGTTGGCTTACAATCACCACTTCACACAAATACATGAATAAAGCATTACAACATCCAAATACAATCAAGGTCCGACTACGGAACCAAAATAAAAGAAGAACCCCAAATGCGACAAGGTCCCCGATCGACCCCAACTGGGCTCCACTACTGATCAACTAGAACGAAACAACACAAAGGACAAGATCTTCATCGAGCTCCTCCTGAGCTTGGTTGCGTCATCTGCACGGACTCATCGGCACCTGCAAGCTGGTTTTGGAAGTATCTGTGAGTCACGGGGACTTAGCAATCTCGCACCCTCGCGATCAAGACTATTTAAGCTTATGGGTAAGATAAAGGTATGTGGTGGAGCTGCAGCAAGCGACTAGCATATAAGGCGGCTAACATACGCAAATGAGAGCGAGAAGAGAAGGCAAAGCATGGTCGATAAAAGTATGATGAAGAAGTGATCCTAGAACAACCTACGTCAAGCATAACTCCAACACCGTGTTCACTTCCCGGACTCCGCCAGAAAGAGACCATCACGGTTACCCACACGGTTGATGCATTTTAATTAAGGTCAACTTCAGGTTTTCTACAACCGGACGTTAACAAGTTCCCATCTTCCCATAACCGCGGGCACGGCTTTCGAAAGTTCAAATCCCTGCAGGGGTGTCCCAACTTAGCCCATCACAGGCTCTCACGGTCAACGAAGGAATAGACCTCCTCCCGAGACGTTCCGATCAGACTCGGTATCCCGGTTCTGCAAGACACTTCGACAAGTTAAAACAAATCCAACAACACTGCCCGAATGTGCCGACAAATCCTGATAGGAGCTGCACATATATCTTTCTCAGGGCACACTCAGATGAGACTAGCTACGAGTAAAACCAACCCTCAAGTTTCCCCGAGGTGGCCCCGCAGGCAGCTCAGTTCGGACCAACACT